>NC_081561.1:6632655-6706118 GCF_022355385.1 Mustela nigripes
ATGGACATTGGGGAGGGTATGTGATTTGGTGAGTGCTGTGAAGTGTGTAAACCTGGTGATTCACAGACCTGTACCCCTGGGGATAAAAATATATGTTTATAAAAAATAAAAAATTTAAAAAAGAAAAAAAAAAAAGACATTGTTTTCATTTTCTTATCTTTGTAATATCGTCTGGTTTTGATATTAGGACAATGCTGGCCTCATAGAATGAGTTAGGAAATATTCTCTCTGCTGCTATCTTCTGGAACAGATTGTAGACGATTGGTATAATTTCTTCCTAGATGTTTTGTAGAATTAACTAGTGAACCCATTTGGTCCTCGTCCTTTCTGTTTTGGAAGATTATTGATTATTCATTCATTTTTTAATTTATTTTTATTAACATGTAATGTATTATTCGTCCCAAAGGTACAGGTCTGTGAATCATCAGGTTTACACACTTCACAGCACTCACCATAGCACATACCCTCCCCAATGTCCATCACCCAGCCACCCCATCCCTAATTCCACCCTCCAGCAATCCTCAGTTTGTTTCCTGAGATTAAGGGCCTCATGGTTTTTCTCCCTTTCAAGCCCATCTTGTTTCATTTTTTCCCTCCTCACCCCCCATGATCCCTCGCCCTGACTCTCAAATTCCGCATTTTTAAAATTAAACTACAGACTCTGAGAAACAATCTGAGAGTTTCAGAGGGGAGGGTGTTGGGGGATGAGTTAGCCCAGGGACAGGTATTAAGGAGGGTACATATTGCATGGAGCACTGGGTGTTATACACAAACAACGAATCATGGAACACTGCATCAAAAACTAATGATGTACTGTATAGTGACTAACATAACATAATAAAAATAAGTAAGTAAGTAAGTAAATAAATAAATAACTTGGATATGTTCCTATTGGGGTCCACCACTTTTCAAGTTGCCTTTGATTCTCATTCTACCTAGTTTTTAAGACCTGTACCTTAGTTGCTTTTGTTGCTTGCTTAAACTACAGAGCTTTTCCAACTTCCACACTTGGAGTCAGTAAGCCAAATTGCTAGTTTCAGGTCCAGATTTCATGATCTAGTAATTAAGCAGAAATTATCCCTCTGAAAGAAAGCTGCCCTGCTAATTTTAGCAAAGAAATATCTGTGGGTTCTGTGCTGAACTTAAAAAAAGTGAGGAATTTGGAGTCAAACTTACTTAGGTTTTAAATCCGGCTCTCCCACATAAATACCTTGTGACCTTACTTACTAACTGTAATCTTAGAAATCTACATTTTACTCCTCTAGAGAAGGAGAAACGAGATTAATCTCATAGGATCCTCTCAGTTCTAAATAGGATAATAGCAATAGGCCCCCTGTCTCCTATACAAATAACTTCTCCATTAGGGCATGGAGTTTGTAGCAACTATTTATACCAAAATATTAAAACGATGGGATGGAGTGAGAGATCTAGGAACCAAACCTTGACTTTTAAGTACAGTATTTCTGGTTACAAATATTTTGCCTTCTCAAACAAGAAGGGGGAAGAGCTACATAATTGTGAGTAGTAATGGCTGTGTGGCATAATACTGAAAGGCAGGTTTCATTTTGTCTTTTAGATAGTGAATAGAAAGATACTTCAAGTCAAACTGCTTTTCAAATTAGCCAAACCTTTTGTCTGATAAGCCTTTAAAACACAATTATAAACAGAAGAGTAAAGTTCAGTTTTAAAACAGCAAATGGAATGCCATCATTGTCAGTAATAGGATGGTTTGTGTGAAAGATAGGTATTGAGGTTGCTAAAGAAAGAGCCAAGAATGTTACTAATTACCTCAGAAACATTATACATATTTTAGAGGTTGGTACTGGTGCAGAAATTTGAAACATGACTCTGAGAAAATTAAGATGCCTCCCTTGACAGGTTAGGGAAAAACAAGGAGTTCCCTCTTCTAGGAAATGAAGAGGGCCATTCATTAAGCCACGTTTTTTCCATTCAGTTTTTCATAAGGTGTCAAAATTTAGAGAAAGAAGGGTTTTGGTTATTTTATATAGAAATACAAAAAAGGACTCATCTGACTGGCACAGGGACTAGGAAGATACATAATATTAAAAAACCAGTTACACCATACCCTACCTCTAGTTGAATTAATAATGCATGTGACTTTTAAGCCATGAAGACAGGGGATTAGGACCAGGCATTTGGTTTAATGTTCTGATGTCATCTCAGGCTTAATATGTACAAAGAGAATGGCCAAATGTCAAAAGTTGCAAGCATGAAGAAACTTTATTTTCCTCCTAAGACTAAAGAGTTCTTTATTACAGTGCATTTCAACATAGTAGTGGCTAATGTTATAGGGAAAGAAAAGGATGCAGCTTTAAAGACTGGAAATAAAGAGATAAAATTCTCATTATTTACAGATTATATTTTCATCTATATAGAAAAACAAATAGAATCAACAACCGTCTAATAGAAAAATAATTAGAAGTAATAAGAGTTCAGTTAACGTATCTCTATAGAAGCTCAATCTAGAAAATTTAATTTTTCTCCATTTCACTAGAGACTGACTCAAAATAAAATGTAAAATGATACTTTTCAAAATAACAAAAGGATTTATGAATTAAATCAAAATATATATATATATTTGTGTAGAATTTAAAGCTTTAATAAAGAACATTAAAAATTATTTGAATAAAGGAACACTTCTATGTTCTGAAATCATGTCTCAATATCATGAAAGTATATATTCTTACATTATTCTAAAATTCAATGAAACTCAGTTAAAATACTGGTTTTATTTTAAAAGAAATTCATTAAAATTAATATGGAATTTATATAGCAATAAAACAGCTTTTTTTTCAAAAGCAAAGAGGGGGCATCTGGGTGGCTGAGTCATTAAGCATCTGCCTTCACCTCAAGTCATGATCCTAGGTTCCTGGGATCGAGCCCCACATTGGGCTCCCTGCTTCTCCCTCTCCTGCTCCCACTGCTTATGTTCCCTCTCTCACTGTGTCTATGTCAAATAAATAAATAAAATTAAAAAAAAAAATAAAAATTGATAAAAAGCAAAGAGAGAGACTTTTGCTTCATCAGATTTAAGATATACTATTAGGTGGAATGACATGAAATTATCATTTTTATATATTAGAAATGATTGGATATTAGCAATATCCAATATCAGCAATATCCAATATTAGCAATAAAATGTCATTACGATTTTTAAAAAACCGTGTCATCAAGTGAAACAAACGAACAGGTAAATAGAGAAATGCAATAGAGCTTAACAGAGTACAAAAAGAGAACTGTGTGTATATGGTAACAAAATATTTGATGCAGATATAATTATGAATTAATGGAGAAAAATAATTTGATTAGTAGATCATGGAGAGGAAATTAAGTGGAGAAGATATATGGAAAAAAATATATCTCCCATTATGTGAAGAAAAATAAAACAAATCTCTTCCTAACAATACTACATATAAATGTGGATGCAAGGTAGATTGAAAAACAGGAAAGGTAAAATTTTTGAGTTCATAGAATAAAATTTAGAAGAAACATTTTTGTGAACTATGGACAGAGACAGGCTAATTAAAAGAAAATATAATGGATTTAAATTTTTTTTGACTTGGTTATATTAAATTAAAAACTTTAGCAGAAAAAGACTTTGGATAAACTTAAGAAACACATGACATATTACAAGATTATGTAATGTCTAAAAAAAGATATTAATATCCAGAACATCAGAGCTTATCCTGCCAATGTCAAAAACAAAACAAAACAAAACAAAAAACCTGCAGCAACTCAAAATTAAAATGAGCAAAAGATATGAACAGGGAATTTTCAATATAAAAAAAATTCACAGTTAATAATCATAGGAAGAAATGCTCAGCATAATTAGATAACAGAAAAAACACAAACTAAATTCTTGCATGTAAGACTGCATAAGATAGAAAGCTGCTACTGCTAAGATTTGGTAAAATATTGTAGAGATGGAGAATCCTCATATGTTTTTGGCATTGTAGCCATTCTAGAGAGCAAACTGATTTTACTTTGATGACTTAGTCAAATTAAGAGTACACATATTCTAGAACACTGAGATCTAGTGATTCCATTCCTGGGCATATATGCCAAGACAAGTTTCACACAGATTCAAAAGAGGACATGAGTGAAGACGTTACCACAGCTTTATGCATGACAGTGAGGAGGTGGATGTAATGTGGGTGTCCACCCTGTGAGAGAATATGGATAAAATAATGTGCAGTCACATTCCTGGAGTATAATGTGGCAGTTGGAAGAAATATGTCTGGCTCTGAAAAAATTATGCCACACCTATTAGGGTGGCTACTATTAAAAAAAATAACAAATGTTGGTGAGGATGTGGAGAAATTGGAATCCTTCTGCACTCTTGGTGGGAAGGTAAAATTATGCAGCTGCTGTGGAAAAATCATATACTAGCTCCTCAAAAAATATTAAACGTAGAATTACCAGATGATCGAGCAAGTCCACTTCCAGGTATATACCCGAAATAATTGAAAGCTGGGGCTCAACTGGGTATTTGTGCACCCATGTTCACAGCAGCATTATTCACAATAGCCAAAAGGTGGAAGCAACCCAAATGTCCATTAACTAATGCATGGATAAACAAAGTGTGATATATCCATATAATGGAATATCAATCAGCTTTAAAAAGGAAATTCTGACACATGAATGAATGTGAAGAATATTATGCTAAATGAAATAGGCCACTTAAAAAAGGACAAATTCTGTTATGACTTCTGTTAGCTGAGGTACCTAGAATAGTCAAATGTACAGAGACAGAAAGTAGAATGGTGGTTGCCAGGGGCTTAGGGGTGGAATGGGGAGTTAGAGTGAAATAGGTATAGGGTTTCAGTTTGGAAAGGTGAAAAGAGTTCTGTAAATGGATGGTAGTGATAGTCCACACTCCCAACAATATGTATATATTTAACGCCATTGAACTGTACACTTAAACATAGTTAAGATGTTAAATTTTGTGTTATGTATATTTTACCACAGTTTTCAAAAAACATGATAGTTGGTGAAAAAGTAAGAAATGAGATTTTACATAATAGACATACACCATTTACACCGATTTCAAAATACTCTCATACAATAACTTCATGCACAATTCTTAGGTAAGAGAGAGGGATGCATGAAAGTGGCACCATTCTTCATTCCTCAGCCCCACCATGGCCTTGGGAATGGCTGCCTGTGTTCCCAGGAGAGTGTCCTGAGGAACTTGGCAGAGATGCTTGCCTTGGTTTCAGTCCTCCTAACTGCAGTGGCAATGTTCAGTGACCTCTACCAGATTTGAAGATCCAGTGCCCTTTAACTTTCTTTTGTCTTTTTGGAACCAAATATTTAAAGAAATTTTCACTAGGCCACTAGATGACAAGAGATATAATGGAACAGAAATATCAGGGACCACACAATAAAGAATATACATTTTGCAAAGGATGGATTAAGAAAGTCACAAACAGATTGCTCTGGCTTTCAAAAGACAGAAATTAATATACCTTAGGATGTCAGAGAATCAAATTTCCAGTTACCATATTATAAAACTCAGAATGTCCAGTTCTCAACAACAATAACAAATATTTCAAATGATACAAAGAAAAGTATAGCTTATTCGTAGCAGAAAAAAATGACAAAAATAATCCCTGAGAAAGCCCAGGTACTAAAATTATTATTCAAAGATGATAAACTGACTGTCTAAAATATACTCTCTTGAGGACTAAGAACTACAGGAAATTTAAAAAGTTTTGTACAAACAAAATGAGAATATCAGTAGAGAGTTTGAAATTTTAAAAAGAAGCCAAACACAAACTCTGGAGTTGAAAGTTACCTGAAATGAAAAATCCACTAAAGGAGCTCAACAGCAGATTTGAGCAGGTACAAGAAAACCTCCGAAAACTTCAATATAGGCAATGAAATGATTGAGAATGAGGAGCAAAAAGAAAAAAGAAGGGAAAATTAACAGAACCTGAAGGACCTGTTTGGCACTATCAAGGATATCAACATCTGCATTGTAGGAATGCCAAGAGGAGAACAGAGAGAGAGAGAGAGAAAGAGAGAGAGAGAGCAGAAAAAAACATTTGAAGAATAATGGCCAAAAGCTTTCTAAATGTGATGAGAGTCATGAAAATATATATCTAAGAGTCTCAATGAACTGCAAATAGGAAACTCAAAGATCTCCACACTGAGGTATATAGTCACATTGTTTAAACCTAAAGACAAAGAATTTTTAAAGTAGCAATAGGGAAGCAATTTGTCTTATATCCTCAATAAATTTAGCAACAGATTTCTCATTAGAAACCATAGAGGTCAGAGGCAGGAGGATGACTGACATATTTAAAGTCAAAAAAAGAAAAGAAAAGAAAAGAAAAATCCACTGTAAACAGAACTGCTATATCTGACAAAACTCTCCTTCAAGAATGAAAGGAAACCTCAGACATTTCCTGAAAAATAAAAGCTGTGATAGTATATTACCAGTATTCCTCCCCGTAAGAAATGCTAAAGGAGTTCTTCAGGCTGATAGGAAAGGACACTGGACAATAACTCAAAGTTATAGGAAGAAATAAAGAACACTGGCAAAGGAAACTATACAGGTAAATATAAATTCAGTATTATTGTACTTTTGGTTTATAACTCTTCTTTTTTCCCTAATTCAAATGCATACATAATATAGTCACTGTGAATCTGCATTAAAGGGCAGAAAATGGATAAAATATATCTGTTATAATAACAAAATAAAGGGTGGAAGAGTGGAGATATATTTGAATAGAGGGCTTCTATACTCCTAAAAACTAAGTTGATATTTTTCTTGAATTATTATTATTACTTAATTGTTAAAGATATTAACTGAATTTCCAAGGTTATCACAAGGAAAATAATTTTTTAAATGTACAGGATGGTAGAAGTGAATCAAAATGGCACATTACAAAAAATCAACTAAATACTAAAGAAAAAAAAAGAAAAAGAAATGCATAAGAAGGCAGTAATGAAAGGAATAAAAATATGTAAGATACATAGAACAAATAACTAAATGTCAAATATAATTCCTTTCTTATCAGTAATTACTTTAAATGGAAATGCATTAAATTCTCCCATTAAAAACAATAATGGAACAGACACTTCTCCAATAAAGATATACAAATGGTTAGCAGACACATGAAAAATGTTCATCATCATCAGCCTTCAGGGAAATTCAAATCAAAACCACATTGAGATTCTACGTTACACTAGTCAGAATGGCAAAAATTAACAAGGCACAAAACAACAAATGTTAGGGAGGATGTGGAAAAAGGGGAAACCTCTTACGCTGTTGGTGGGAATTCACGCAGTCACTTTGGAAAACAGTGGGGAAGTTCCTCAGAAAATTAAAAATAGAGCTACCCTATGACCCAGCAATTGCACTCCTGGGTATTTACCCCAAAGATACAGATACAGTGAAAATAAAGGCCCTATGTACCCCAATATTCATAGTAGCAATGTCCACAATAGTCAAACTGTGGAAGGAGCCAAGATGCCCTTCAACAGAAGAATGGATAAAGAAGATATGGTCCATATATACAATGGAATATTAAGCAGCCATCAGAAAGGACAAATACCCAACTTTTGCATCAACATGGATAGGACTGGAGGAGATTATGCTGATTGAAATAAGTTAAGCAGAGGAAATCAATTATCATTTGGTTTCACTTACTTGTGGAACATAAGGAATAACATGGAGAGGACATTAGGAGAAGGAAAGGAAAAGTGAATTGGGGGAAATGGAAGGGGAGATGAACCATGAGATACTGTGGACTCTGAAAAACAAACTGAGGGTTTTAGAGGGGAGGGGGATAGGAGATGGGTGAGCTTGGTGGTGGGTATTAAGGAGGGCATAGATTGCAGGGAGCACTGGGTATTGTACATAAACAATGAATCTTGGAACTCTACACCAAAAACTAATGATGTATTGTATGGTGACGAACATAACACAATAAAAAATTTTTAAAAAACAAGAATGGGTATGTTGGATAAAGAACATGATCTCGATTTAGATATAAAGACATGAAGAGGTTGAAAGTAAAATGTTGGAAAAAGGTATTCCATGCAAGTAACAATCAAAAGAGAGCTGGGATGGTGTCTTTTTGTCAGACAAATTAGACTTTAGGTCAAAAAATTTTACAAGACAAAGTTACAACATCATATATTGACAAAAGATTCAAACCACATGAAGTTATAACATTTATAAAGATATACTCATGTTAACAACAGAGTCTTAAACTATGAAGCAAAAATTGACAGAATTGAATGGAGAAATAAGTGGTTCTACAATAAAATTTGGAGATTTGAAGTTCTTTTTTTTTCTTTATTTTTTTACTGAGCCATAATTGACATATAACATTAAGTTTAAGGTGGGCAACATGCTGATCTGATATGTGCAGCAATACACTTTGAAGAAGTGGATCCAACAGACAGAAAATCAAAATGAAATAGAGGACTCATCCAGAACACTCCTCTCAACAACTTCAAAAATATACCCTCTTCTCAAGAGTCCATGCATTCTCCATGGTAGGTCATATGTTAAACACAAAATGGGTCTTAATGAGTTTAAAAACATTGAAATTATACAAATGGACTTCTTTCATTTATTCAACATTTCTTACCATCCTCTCTGTGCCAGATATACATAAATACTATAAAAACAGAAATGTTGCCCCAAAAGTGGATTTTTTGTTGTTGTTGTCTATGAAAAGTAAGCACATTTCCCATTCTTCTCTCTGTACCCTTGTTCCCTTCCCTTTAGATAATTTCTGTTAGAGTTTCTTATGAATCCTCCCACACATATTCTGAACATAAGTTACATTTGTATTTACATTTATCTGTTTTTATTTACACAGATACACAGGCCTTCATGGTCCTCAATTAATGAATTCTCTTTAGATAGATCCATTTCATCAAGTAAAATTTCCTTATTCTTTGTCACGACTTGTGTAAACAATGTCTGAATGTAACCCTAATTTATTAAACCAATTCCATATTGTTCCCAGTCATTTGTCATTAGAAACAACACTGCACTTTGTATTTGTGTGTTCTAGAAGTGTAATTTCTGAGTTCAAAGATATGTACATTCAAAGATATGCATCAATACGTGGGAACTGGCAAATTGCCTCTCAGAGAGTTTGCACTTACTTATACTTCACCAAAAATGTAAGAAAGCACTTATATATTCAGTACTGTGTATTATCAAATGTTGCATGTTCCACAAATCTGATTGGTTAAATATTTCTCTAATTTTCTCTGATTTCTAAATATTTCTCTAATTTGCCTTTCTTTCATGATGGGTGGGGTAAAACATCTTTTCATGTATGATGTATGTATATTATATACACAACATATGTAGATAGCATATATATGTATAAAATATGTATTTGTTTCTTTGAACTACCTTTTCATATTTTTTATTTTCCAGTGGATAATTGTTCATTATAATGACTGAGGAGCTCTTTAGATTTTAATTAGCTCTTTGCCCTATTAGGTACATTTTTTGCTGTTTTTTAATCCACATTTTAACATTACCTATGCTCCTTTTTTTGTCATACATAAATTACAATTTTTGTATACTCAAATATGTAAACTTACCAATTGTTCCTTTGCAATTTCTGGGTTTTTCTACTCTTTGATTTATTTATTTTTATTTATTTTTTTAAATAAAGATTTTATTTATTTATTTGACAGAGAGAGATCACAAGTAGGCAGAAAAGCAGGCAGAGAGAGAGAGAAGCAGGGGAAGCGGGCTCCCTGCTGAGCAGAGAGCCCCATGCGGGACTTGATCCCAGGACCCTGAGATCATGACCCAAGCTGAAGGCAGAAGCTTAACCCACTGAGCCACCCAGGCACCCTCTTTGATTTATTTTTAAATTATGTTTCCTTCTAGTATTTTTACATGCTAAAATATTGTATTTAAATATATTTAAACAATATGTAACTTATACACAGTGAAATGTAAAAATACTAAGTATTTCATCTAATTTTAACAAATGCATGCATCTGTGTAACCCACACCATTGTCAGGAGTGAAACTTTCCATTCACTCCAGAAAATACTCCTGTGCCCTCCTAAAATAACATCAAGTCCTGCATTCCAAGCAATAGTATCCTTTTCATCTGGGTTTAGTTTTACCTGTACTTTAATTTCTTATAAATGGAATCACATGAAAATTCTTCATTTTTGGCTCAATGTTTTTGAGGTTCATGAATGTTGTGTGTGACTTACTAATTCATTCTTTTTATTTGTGAATAATACTCCATTGTATAAATACACCACAGTTTATCTGTTTTTATTGATATTTAGTTTTTTTCCAGTTTCTGACTATTATATATAAAGTTGCATAAATGTTATTGTACAAATCTTTTGGAGACATACTTACATTTCTTTTGAGTAAATATCTAAAAGTATAATATCTGGGTGCTAGGGTGCTTGTTTTGTTTTGCTTTTAACTTCACAAGAAAATTTTAAACTATTTTCCCATGTAGTATTTAAGTTTATACTCCTTAGATTGCTAAAATTAAGAGCATTTAAAAATGTGCTTATTGGTTGTTGATATATCTTTTTTGCTAAATGTCTCTTCAAGTCTTTACTCATTTTTATTGGATTATTTTTCTTATTGATCTATTTTAAGAGTTTATATATGTATATATGTAATATATATAAGAATATATGTGCTTACTCTAGATAAAGTCATTTGTCAGATATGTATATTGAGAATTTTTTTTCCAGTCTGTGGATCATATATATATATATATATATATATATATATATATATATATTTGTTTGTTTGTTTGTTTTACTGTGCCAATGTTTTATAAAGAGCAGAAGTTTTTTTGTTTTTTGTTTATGGATAGCACATGGAAACATTAAGTTTTATGTATTGATTTTGTATCCTGTAACTGTTGAATTATTAATTTTTTTACTTGAAATTTCTTTATACAGACTCCTTAGGGCTTTTTACATAGAGAATATTTATGTGTCTATAAATAAATACAGTTCACTACCTCTTTTCCAATCTATGCCTTCTATACCTTTTTCTTGCCTCGTTATACTGGCTAAGATCCCTAGCACACCTTCGTATAGTGACAAGAAGAAACATGCTTGCATTATTCTCAATCTTGGAGGCAGAATTGCATGTTAATTCTTTTGCTATTAAGTATGATGTTATTTGCAGTTTTTCACAGACATCCTTTAATAAGCTGAGTAAGTTTCATTCTGTCTGAGAATTTTCATCATTAATTACATTTGCATTTTGTCAAATGCTTTTTCTGCATCTTTTTTATCAAGATCAAGATGATCATTTTTCCTTTACTCTATTAATATGGTGAACTGAATTGTTTGGTTTTCAAATATTTAAGTATTGATATTTGAAATTCAAAGATGTTTATAGATATTCATTTGGCATGATGCTGGATATAATTTGCTAATGCCATATAAATAATTTTTGCATTCTGCCCAAGAGACATATTGGTATAGTTTTATTTTATTATAATATTCTTGTCTGATTTCGGTATCAAGGTTATCATGGTCTGAAAAAAATTAGTTGGGAACTGTTCTATTGTTTTCTAGGCTGAAGGATTTTTTTTTAAAAGTTTGATATTTTTCCTTAAATATTTGAGAAAATGTACAAATAAAATAATCGAAGCCTGAAGTTTCATTTGTAGAAAAGTTTTTTGTTTGTTTGTTTACAATTTATTTATTTATTTTAAAGGGAGAGAGAGAGAGAGAGAGAAAGCAAAAGGGGCAGGCAAAGGAAGGGAGAGTTTTAAGCAGACTCACTCCATCCTGAGCACACGGCCAGACACAGAGCTCAATCCCACGGCCCTGAGATTGTGACCTGAGATGAAACCAAGGGTTGGCCATGCAACTGACTGACCCATCCAGGCACTTTACATGCTAGAATGTAAAAACATGTAGAAACGTTTTTAATTACAAGTTCATTTCCTTAAGAGATACAGTGTTATTCAGATTTTCTATTTCTTTATGTCTTCATTTTCTAGTAACTTTTATCTCAAAAAATTTTGTATATTTAATTAAATTGTGTAATTTATTAGCATAAAGTTGTTTGTAATGTCATCTTATGATCTTTTTAATGCCTGTAACATCAGTAGTGATTTGCCCTCTTAATTCCTAATGCTGATGATTTATGTTTTCTTTCTCTCTCTTTCGCTTTTTTTTTTTTTTTTTTTTTTTAGAGGTTATCAATTTTACTTAGCTTTGCAATGAACCAAGTTTAGGTCCCCTTGATGACTTCTTATCATCTATTTTCTATTTGATTGTGTTTTTCTCTGTCATTTTCTTCCTTTGATTTATTTCAGTTTAACTAGTTCCTTTTCCCTCCTAAATTCTTCAATGGAAGTATAGATCATTTTCTAAAAATACCTTCTTTTCCAATATTAACTTCTTTTTTTTTTTTTTTTTTTTTTTTTTTTTTTTTTTTGAGGAAGAGAGAGCACACAAGAATGCCAGCAAGTGGGGAGGGACAGAGGGAGAGGGAGACAAAGAATCCCAAGCAGGGCTCAATCCCATGACCCTGAGATCATGACCTGAGCCAAAATCAAGAGAGGGATGCTTAACCAACTGAGCTATGCAGATGTCTCCAATATAAACATTTAAGGCTATAAATGGATTCCTAAATACTGCTTTGCTTCATGTTATATGCTTTAATAGGCTGCTTTTTTGGTTATTATTTGGCTCAAGTGTGACATTTTCTTTTACTCAAGGATTGTTAAAAACGCATGGTTAATTTCCAATTATTTGAAGATTTTTCTAGAATTTTTTGTTATTGATTTATAGTATAATCTTACTGTGACTAGAGAATATACTCTGCTTTCAAACCTACGAAGAAATGTATGAAGACTTGTTTTATAGCCTATCTTGTTGTATATACCTATCTTCGTGAATATTGCATGTACACTGGAAAAGGATGTTTTCTGAGCTTGTTGCATCTGGTGCTGTATAAAAACAATTTAGGTTAAGTGTCTAGATAAAGTTGCTCAAAACTATCTTTTCTATCGAGTATCAGAAAAGGCATGTTAAGGTTTCCAATTATAATGGCAGATTCGTCTTTTTCATCCCTCTGTTCTGTCAATTCCTCCTTCATGTATTTTGAAACTGTTTTTCTTTGTATGTGCATTTAAGATTGTTATGCCTTCTTGAAGAATTACCCTTTTTATGATTATGAAATATCCCTCTTCATTTCTGACAGTACTTTTTGAACTGTAGCCCATTTACTCTGATACTAACGTAACCACTTTAGTTTTCTTATGATAAATATTTTTATCCTTTTATTTTTAACTTGTGTCTTCATATTTACAGTATATCCCTCATAAATAGCATCCAGTTAAGTGTTGCTTTTTAATCTAGTCTGGGTTTTAATTGATGACTCATGACTGGATTTAAGTCTATCATCTTGAAATTTTTTTTTAGTTACTCAGCTCTTCTGTGTTTCTCTTTTTCTCCTTTTCTGTCTTCTTTTTATTGAGGTTTTGTTTTGTTTTGTTTTGTTTTTTACCTTAAGTAATCCATTTCATCTTCACTATTGGTTATTTTTGCCTTAAAAGGCATTTTTTTAGGGAAATTAAGAAACAATAAAGACTTTATATTTATTTATATATTTATTGTATCTGGTGTATTTTGTTCCTTTTTTTAAGATTTGAGTTTCCAATTTTTCAATCTGAAAATTTTTTGTTAAAATTTTTAGTAGTGTAGGTCAGCTAGCGACTAATTCTCTCAACTTTTATATATCTAAAAATGTCATTAAAATTAGTTTCATTTTTGAAGAAATTGTATGATTGGATACAGAGTTCTAGAATAACATCTTTATTTTTATTTAAACTTTTTAAAGATCTTGTGCTTTCTTTTTAAGATTTTATTTATTTATTTGACACACACAGAGAGAAAGAGATGACAAGTAGGCAGAGAGGCAGGCAGAGAGAGAGGTTCTCAGCAGGTTCCCTGCTGAGAAGGGAGCCAGATGCGGGGCTCAATCCCAGGACCCTGAGATCATGACCTGGGCCAAAGGCAGAGGTTTAACCTACTGAGCCACCCAGGTGCCCCTTAAAAGATGTCATTCTATTGTCACCCATTTTCTTGCTTCCAATGAGAAGACAATAATTCTTATTGCTATTTTCCCATATATAATGTGTTCTTTTTCTATGAATGTCTTTTACCTACTTATTTAAAATCTAAGTAATATGTGATTACGTGTATTTCATGTTTCCAGATAATCACTACACCTCCCCCAACCATCTTCCAGTCAGAAAGTCTAGTAGTTTTCCCTTGAGGATTATCCCCTCTTTATGGTATATGCTGCTCACTAATCCTACAGATGTACTCATTCCGAACAAAGGAATTGATCCTTTCCTAATATCAGGCATAAAGGGATCTAGAATTTCATTAGTTCACCTTTATTACCCTGTGTTGGTCTTAAAGCTTACTGCTGAATTTTGTGTATTTTGTAGCAGTATAAGTCCAGATTTGCATACAGACACAGTAGTTATTTAAGAGAGGATAAGTCAATACCTTCAGCACTAAACTCAACCAAGCATGCTTCACACCTCATTGTCACGGTATTCAGTCAGTTCTTTTTGTCTGAATATGAAGTTACTTCCTAGGGTACAAACTGTTCCTTGAAAGACTGGGATAAGATTTCAATTCACCATCCCATGGATCCAGAGCCATTGGCCCCATTTTCTCCCCCATGAGTACTCTGTCTCCTAAGTAGGTTCAGATTTCTTTTCCTTAGGACAACTGAAACTGTCTTCCCACTGTGTGTGCTCAGGCAAACATATGCATACAACTACACATGTGACTACACTTTTGATGTAGGCTATTCTGAGAATCCCAAGGAAATCTTCTGTTCCCATGAAAAGTAGTTATAGTTGACAACTTGTCATTAATCAAAATATTAATATCAGCCATATTAAAAACAGAAATACCTCAAATTTTGCTTTTATTGTAATAAAATGAAGCATTTAGAACTCATAGCCCTTCTCATTCTGAACTCCCCTTACCTATGAGTGTTTCCAAGTCTTGTATATGTATACATGTATGTATATACATATATATACATATATGTATATATATATATATATATAGAGAGAGAGAGAGAGAGAATATAAATATTCCCCCAAAAGAACCTTTTCTTAAGTTCTCCATTAAAAATTATTAACTTCTTGTCAAACAAGCTGAGGACAGAGACATTTGATGCTAATGTCCGCGATATTGCCAATTGAAGATTAATCACAGAGGGGAAGAACAAATCTCAAACATACAATGTCAGTGAAATCATGTGTTTTAATTTACTAAATGTGTATTCAGCTATCCAAGAGTATATTTTCATAGAAAAGTTAAAGTTACTCCATCCCTCACCACAATATCTCTCACTTTCAGGAGCTGGAGAAAGGAGGTGTAAACATAGCCAAATGGCTTATTCAAGTCACACAGCAGTGAAAGAAAGAAAAAGCCACAGAATCCTGCCAGTATCCACCAGTGAGCACCGTACAGCCTTAAGTATGGCCATGTGCAGCCATCTATCTCTGCTGCCACTAGGTCTCTGGAGCTTCTGAATTTACTCCTGCCCTCCCTTAGAGAACTCTACCGCCTGGCACATTCCCCAGGAATACAATCTCAGTTCTTCCCTCTGCCAGGATGACTTGGCCCATCTATAACATATTGATTGGAACTCAGTGGAAACTTTTGAGTCGATTTTTTTAAAAAGAAAGAAAAACACCCAGACACAGCTGAAAAAAAAAAAAAAAAGAAAGAAAGAAAAAGGAAAAAAAAAAGCTTGAATTCTGTTCAGTTATCTGGGTTTGTGCCAGACTGGAGGGAACAACTTGCAAATTCTTCTTCAAAAGCTGACAGAATATTTGCCTTAAGTTTGCTCTGACTCAGCTCTCTGCAAGAAAGACATGTTGCTAATAGCTGACTCATCAATAAACTGCCCCTTGCCCAAAAACAGTCACAGAGTCACCTTAGATTCCACTTTATCCAACTCAAGAAGGGGGTGCTTGTGGTCAGAACAGAACACCACACAGCCCCCACAGATCCAGTGTATTTTGAACTGCACAGAGCATGACAACTTGATGTACCTTCTTCACTCACTTCATACTATCTCAAAGGGTTTGAACCAAAACAAGTGTTGGAGGCAGAAGGCATAATATAAAAAATATCAGGGGCATCTGGGTGGCTCAGGTGGTCGGGCATCTGCCTTCAGCTTGGGTCAGCTCTATCCTGGAATTGAGCCCCACGTCAGGCTCCCTGCTCAGTGGGGAACCTGCTTCTTCCTCTCCCTCTGCCTGCTGCTCCCCCTGCTTGTGCTCTCTCTTTGTCAAATGAATAAATAAAATCTTTTAAAAAAATATCAAATCACCATGTACTTTTTTTTCATGAGGAATCAATGTAAGTTTTTTAAAAGATGGCTTCAGGGCCAATCCAAAATATATACTATAAGAAGGGAAAAAAATAAATATATCATCAAAATTTTTAAAGTGTTTAGTTTTGGGGCACCCAGGTGGGTCTGTTGGTTGAGTGTCTGCCTTTGGCTCAGGTTGTGATCTCAGAGTCCTGGGACTGAGCTCCACATCAGGCTCTATGCTCAGTGCAGGTTCTGATTCTCCCTCTCACTCTCCCCCTGTGCTCTCTCTCTTTCAAATAAATAAAATAAAATCTTTTTTAAAAAGAGTTTATAGTTTTCTATAAATTGCTCTTCTGTGCCCAGTAGCATTGTCTAAAACATTGTCACCTTTTATTCCTTTGCTGGTAGTTACCTATATGAATTCAAACATGTCTCTGTGAATATACTTAACTGCATTTATCACATACACTCAATGTATATAACGTTCAATAGCAAGTTACTATTTGCCAAAAAAAAAAAAAAATCCAGGATTCTTCTTGAATTTGAATCTGTTAGCTCATATATTATTTTATGCAGTATGGGAGGAGAAAATTTGATCCCAGGGTCTGTGGTTTTCCTGATTACTATAAAAGTTTACATAAGTTATGTAGTGATTAATACAATATTGGTAAATTCAATTACAAGATTAAATGAACAAATTCCACATCTTATAACAAATATATTGAAAAAATAAGCAATAGAATGTATTACATGCTTCTCAGAGGTTATAAATAAGAAAACTTAAATAAGAATTTTGTACTTAATATTGAGCTAACAAATGGGAAAATTTTTCTAGTGCTATTGAAGAGCCTGGATAATTATCAGGACTGGTATAAACATAACTAAGTTTTTTTTTCACCTTTTGTCTATGTATTCTTTGTTCTCTGAGGTCCTATCTGAGCACCATATTGTAAATATTCTTATTTTACAGAAATAGTACTTTAAAACTGAGAATACTTAATAGTCAACCTGATTCTTTTTTTTTTAAAGATTTTATTTATTTATCTAACAGAGAGAGATTGATCACAAGTAGGCAGACAGGCAGGCAGAGAAAGAGGGAAGCCAGCTCCCCACTGAGCAAAGAGCCCAATGTGGGGCTTGATTCCATGACCATGAGATAATGACCTGAGCCAAAGGCAGAGGCTTAGCCCACTGAGCCACCCAGGTGCCCCAACCTGATTCTTTCTTAAGACTTGCAATATATCATTGTGACTTAAAATCTATTTTAATTTTATCCAAGGTTGAATACAGTTTGTTTCTTTGTTTTGCTTTATAATTTCTATTTCTAATTAGTGACAAGATGCAAATAAAAATAAATTAGTAAGATTTTAGTGAAGGGAAGGAGTTCTGGAATGGCAGCATGAGGAGGAAGTCTGCTACTCCATAAAAGGAACAAAATGATGATGATCAACTTTTTCAGAACTCGAGACATTGAAGAAAGGCTTATAATGATTTGAGGAACATTTATTTAAAAACAACAAGTGTTGAACCTCAATAAGAACAGGGGTTTTGTGAACTTAGTAGATGACTCCATAGATGACTAAGCTTACTGAGCAAAGATTTCAGTGATGTAACTCTCCAGGGAATACAGACTCTAAGAGCTTAGTTAAGGAATGTCACTAAACAAACAGAAAAAACAAACAAACAACAATAACAAAATAGCAACAAAAAACAAGTCTGGGGAGGAGAATGGAGTCTGACATTCAGAGTTGCCACATTATATATATATTATATATATAATATATATAATATACATGTATATATCAGGCATCATATATGTATATGTCATTATATATATACACACACATATATATGGCATTTTATATTTAGATATATATAATATACATATTAAACATTATATTATGCCTAATTTACAGTCCTCATTGTATATTCCTGTCTCCTAGGTCATAGATTAATTGACCATAAAAGTGCAGGTGTACATACTTCTGGGGTCTCTATTATGTTCTATTGACCTATGTGTCTATTTTTGTGCTGGTACCATATTGTTTTGATCACTACAGGTTTGTGGTACATCTTGACATCTGGACTTATGATAAATATATCCATATTTGTTTTTCTTTCTCAGGATTCTATTTGGCTATTTGAGGTCTTCTGCAGTTCCATGCAAATTTTAGTATTATTTGTTCTCATTTTATGTAACAATGGAATACTACAGAGCCACAAAAAGGGATAAGAATGTGCCATTTGAGAAAACAGGGATGGGCCTAGAGGGTATTATGCTAAGTGAAATAAGTCAGACTGAGAAAGACAAATACCATATGATTTCATTCATAAATGTAATCTAAAAAAAAAATGAATAGACAAATGAAAAGAACTAGAACTAAAAATACACAGATAAAACTGATGGTTGCCAGACAGAAGGGAGCAAAATGGGTAAAGGGAAAAGGAAATACAAGCCTCCAGTTATGAAATGCATAAGTCACTGGAATAAAAAGCAGAGCTTAAAGAATACAGCCAATGGTACTGTAAATGCAATGGAAGGGGACAGATGGTAGCTACACTTGTAGTGAACACAGAAAATGTATAAAATTTTCAAATCACTAAGTTGTACACCTGACTAATGTAACATTGTGTGTCAACTTTACACAATTTTAAATAAATATTTTTAAAAAAACTTTTAAAAATTATTTTTAATTTATTTTCAGCATAACAGTGTTCAATAAAAAATTTTTTTAAATAAAATGCTTAATTTAGTACCAAAGGAAAAAAATAAAGAAAAAGCAAAGACCCATAAAAGGGGAAAAAAAAAAGGCAATCAAAAGAAAATCTTCTTAAGGAGCTTCGGATGTTGAATTTACCAAACAAATATTTTAAATCTGTTATTATAAACATCATAAGAACTTAAATTTCCTGTCTAAAATACTAAAGTTGATTTCACATCTGAAAATCAATTAATATAATACACTACATTAATAGAAAAAAGACCAAAAACCACATGATTATCTCAATAGATACAAAAAGGCATTTGACAGACTCCTACATCCTTTATGACAAACACAATCAACAAACTAAAAATAAAAGGAAACTTTCTGAGAAGAGGAGTCAAGATGGCAGAGAATTAGCAGGCTGAGACCACATAAGGTAGCAGGAGATCAGCTAGATAGCTTATCAAACCATTGCAAACACCTACAAATCCAATGGGAGAGCGAAGAGAAGAAGAACAGCAATTCTAGAAAGAGAAAATAGACCACTTTCTGAAAGGTAGAACCGGTGGAGAAGTGAATCCAAAGCGACGGGAAGATAGACTGTTGGGGGAGGGGATTGCACCTGACAAGCAGCAGAGCAACAGAGCATAAAATCAGGACTTTTAAAAGTCTGCTCCACTGAGGGACATAGCTCCAAAGGCCAAACCGGGGTGAAGCCCACGCAGGGGCGTGGCCCTAGGTCCCGCAGGGTCATAGAAGGATCGGGGGTGTCTGAGTGTCACAGAGCTTGCAGGTATTAGACCAAGGAAGCTGGCTACAGAGACAGAGCCGAGGAGTGAGCTCTCAGCTCAGGGTTACCTTGAACTGGTCACAGGTTGGGTGAACTCAGAGCATGGCCAGAGGCCAGGGAGACAGGAGTGATTGGGCTCTTTTCTCTGAAGGCACACTGAGGAGTGGGGTCCTGAGCTCTTGGCTCCTCCAGGCTGGAGACTGGGAGGCCGCTATTTTCATTCCCATCCTCCGGAACTCTGTGGTAAGTGTTCAGGGAACAAAAGCCCCAAAAGCGAACCCAAGAAGATTACTTAGACCAGCCCCCTTGTAAGGGTGGTGCAATTCCACCTCGGGCAAAGACACTTGAGAATCACTACAACAGTGGGACGGCCCCCCCAGAAGATCAACAAGAAATCCAGCCAAGACAAAGTTCACCTACCAAGGAGAGCAGCAGAATTCCAGTGGAGGAGAAAGCAAAGCACAGAACTCATGGCTTTCTCCCCATGATTCTTTAGTCTTGCGGTTAATATAATTTTTTTAATTTTATTTTTTTTTCTTCTGCTAAATTCTTTTTTAACTTTTACCCTTTTCTTTGTTAACGTCTTTTAACTAGTTTATCTAATATATATTTTTTCTTTTTTATATTTTTTCTTTGATTTTTTTTTTAATTTTTTTTTCTGAACTTTTTATCCCCTTTCTCCCTGCCACAATTTGGGGTTTCCTCTGATTTGGTTAAAGCGCATTTTCCTGGGGTGTTTGCCACCCTTTCAGTATTTTATTTGCTCCTTCATATACTCTTATCTGGAAAAAATGACAAGGCGGAAAAACTCACCACACACACACACACACACACACACACACACGCACACACACAAAGAAGTAGTACCCAAGGCTAGAGACCTAATCAATACAGACATTGGTAATATGTCAGATATAGAGTTCTGAATGACGATTCTCAAGGTTCTAGCCAGGCTCAAAAAAAGGCATGAAAGATATTATAGAAACCCTCTCTGGAGAGATAAAAGCCCTTTCTGGAGAAATAAAAGAACTAAAATCTAACCAAGTTGAAATTTAAAAAGCTATTAATGAGCTGCAATAAAAAATGGAGGCTCTTACTGCTAGGATAAATGAGGCAGAAGAAAGAATTAGTGATATAGAAGACCAAATGACAGAGAATAAAGAAGCTGAGCAAAAGAGGGACAAACAGCTACTGGACCATGAGGGGAGAATTCAAGAGATAAGCGGCACCATAAGATGAAACAACATTAGAATAATTGGGATTCCAGAAGAAGAAGAAAGAGAGAGGGGAGCAGAACGTATATTGGAGAGAATTGTTGGAGAGAATTTCCCCTAATACGGCAAAGGGAACAAACATCAAAGTCCAGGAGATGCAGAGAACCCCCCTCAAAATCAACAAGAATAGGTCCACACCCCGTCACCTAATAGTAAAATTTACAAGTCTTAGGGACAAAGAGAAAATCCTGAAAGCATCCCAGGAAAAGAAGTATGTAACCTACAATGGTAAAAATATTAGATTGGCAGCTGACTTATCCACAGAGACCTGGCAGGCCAGAAAGAACTGGCATGATATATTCAGAGTACTAAACGAGAAAAACATGCAGCCAGCTAGGCAATCATTGAAAATAGATGGAGAGATAAAAAGTATCCAGGACAAACAAAAACTGAAAGAATTTACAAACACCAAAGCAAAGAGAGAGCCTAAAAGTAGTAGATCAGAAAGGAACAGAGACAATATACAGTAACAGTCACCTTACAGGCAATACAATAGCACTAAATTCATATCTCTCAATAGTTACTCTGAATGTTAATGGGCTAAATGCCCCAATAAAAAGACACAGGGTATCAGAATGGATAAAAAAAAAACCCCATAAATATGTTGCCTACAAGAAACTCATATTAGACCCAAAGACACACCAGATTTAAAGTGAGGGGTGGAAAACAATGTACCATGCTAATGGACATCAGAAGAAAGCTGGGGTGGCAATCCTTATATCAGACAATTATATTTTAAGCCAAAGACTATAATAAGAGATGAGGAAGGACACTATATCATACTCAAATAAGAAGATCTAACAATTTTAAATATCTATGCCCCTAATGTGGGAGCAGCCAACTATGTAAGCCAATTAATAACAAAATCAAAGAAACACATTGACAATAATACAATAATAGTAGGGGACTTTAACACTCCCCTCACTGAAATGGACAGATCATCCAAGCAAAAGATCAGCAAGGAAATAAAGGCCTTAAATGACACACTGGACCAGATGGACATCACAGATATATTCAGAACATTTCATCCCACAGCAACAGAATACACATTCTTCTCTAGTGCACATGGAACATTCTCCAGAATAGATCACATCCTGGGTCATAAATCAGGTCTCAACTGGTATCAAAAGAATGGTATCATTCTCTGCATATTTTCAGACTACAATGCTCTGAAGCTAGAAGTCAATCACACGAGGAAATTTGGAAAGAACACAAATACATGGAGACTAAACAGCATCCTTCTAAAGAATGAATGGGTCGGGGCACCTGGGTGGCTCAGTGGGTTAAAGCCTCTGCCTTCAGCTCAGGTCATGATCTCAAGGTCCTGGGATCGAGCCCCACATTGGGCTCTCTGCTCAGCAGGGAGCCTGCTTCCCTCTCTGCCTGCCTCTCTGCCTACTTGTGATCTCTCTCTCTGTCAAATAAATAAATAAAATCTTAAAACAATATAAAAAAATAAAGAATGAATGGGTCAACCAGGAAATTAAAGAAGTATCAAAAAAAATCATGGAAAAAAATGATAATGAAAACACAATGGTTCAAAATCTGTGGGACACAACAAAGGCAGTCCTGAGAGGAAAATATATAGTGGTACAAGCCTTTCTCAAGAAACAAGAAAGGTCTCAAATACACAACCTAAGCCTACACCTAAAGGAGCTGGAAAAAGAACAAGAAAGAAAGTCTAAACCCAACAGGAGAAGAAAAATAATAAAGATCAGAGCAGAGATCAATGAAATAGAAACCAAAAAAAAGAAAAGAAAAGAAAAGAAAAGTAAAATCAATGAAACTAGGAGTGGGTTCTTTGAAAGAATTAATAAGATTGATAAACTCTTGACCAGACTTATCAAAAAGAAAAGAGAAAGGACCTAAATAAATAAAATCATGAATGAAAGAGGAGAGATCACAACTAACACCAAAGAAATACAAACAATTATAAGAACATACTATGAGCAACTCTACGCAAACAAATTTGACAACCTGGAAGAAATGAATGCATACCTAGAGACATAGAAACTCCACAACTGAACCAGGAAGAAATAGAAAACCTGAACAGACCCATAACCAGTAAGGAGATTGAAACAGTCATCAAAAATCTCCAAACAAACAAATGCCCAGGGCCAGACAGCTTCCCAAGGGAGTTCTACAAACATTTAAAGAAGAACTAGTTCCTATTCTCCTGAAACTGTTCCAAAGTCTTGGGATCAAGCCCCAAGTCAGGCTCCCCACTCAGTGGAGAGTCTGCTTCTCCCTTTCCCTCTGCCTCTCTGCCCCTTTCCCTTATGCCCTCTCTGTCTCTGTCTCTCTCAAATGAATAAATTAAAATCTTTTGAAAAAATAAAAAAAAAAATAGAAATGGAAGGAAAACTTCCAAACTCATTTTATGAGGCCAGCATCACCTTGATTCCAAAACCAGACAAGGATCCCATCAAAAAAGAGAATTACAGACCAATATCCTTAATGAACACAGATGTGAAAATTCTCACCAAAATACTAGCCAATAGGATTCAACAGTACATTAAAAGTATTATTCACCATGACCAAGAGGGATTATTCCAGGGCTGCAAGGTTGGTTCAGCATCCACAAATCAATCAACGTGATACAACACATTAATAAAAGAAAGAACAAGAACCATATGATACTCTCAATAGATGCTGAAAAAGCATTTGACAAAGTACAGCATCCCTTCCTGATCAAAACTCTTCAAAGTGTAGGGATAGAAGGCACATACCTCAATATTATCAAAGCCATCTATGAAAAACCCACTGCAAATATCATTCTCAATGGAGAAAAACTGAAAGCTTTTCCACTAAGGTCAGGAACATTGCAGGGATGTCCATTATCACCACTGCTATTCAACATAGTACTAGAAGTCCTAGCCTCAGCAATCAGACAACAAAAGGAAATTAAAGGCATCCAAATCAGCAAAGAAGAAATCAATCTATCACTCTTCACAGATGATATGATACTCTATGTGGAAAACCCAAAAGACTCCACTCCAAAACTGCTAGAACTTGTACAGAAATTTAGTAAAGTGTCAGGATATAAAATCAATGCATAGAAACCAAAGAGGCACAGAATCTATCTCAGAAAACTATAAAGTACTCATTAAATAAATTGAGGAAGACACAAAGAAATGGAAAAATGTTTCCATGTTCCTGGATTGGAAGAACAAATATTGTGAAAATATCTATGCTACCTAAAGAAATCTACACATTTAATGCATTTAATCCCTATCAAAATCCCACCCATTTTTTTCAAAGAAATGAAACAAATAATCCTAAAATTTATATGGAACCAGAAAAGACCTCGAATAGCCAAAGGAATATTGAAAAAGAAAGCCAAAGTTGGTGGCATCACAATTCCAAACTTCAAGCTCTATTACAAAGCTGTAATAATCAAGAAAGCATGGTACTGGCACAAAAACAGACACAGAGATCAATGGAACAGAATAGATAGCCCAGAAATAGACCCTCAACTCTATGGTCAACTAATCATCAACAAAGCAGGAAAAAAATAACCAATGGAAAAAAGACAACCTCTTCAATAAATGGTGTTGGGAAAATTGGATGGCCACATATAAAAAAATGAAATTGGACCATTTCCTTAAACCACACATGAAAATAGACTCAAGATGGATGAAGAACCTCAATGTGAGAAAGGAATTCATCAAAATCCTTGAGAACACAGGTAGCAACCTCTTTGACCTCAGCTGCAGCAACATCTTCCTAGGCACATCGCCAAAGGCAAGGGAAGCAAGGGCAAAAATAAACTATTGGGATTTCATCAAGATCAAAAGCTTTTGCACAGCAAAGGAGACAGTTCACAAAACCAAAAGACAACTGGGAGAAGATATTTGCAAACTACATATCAGATACAGGGCTAGTGTCCAAAATCTATAAAGAACTTAGCACACTCAACACCCAAAGAACAAATAATTCAATCAAGAAATGGGCAGAAGACATGAACAGACATTTCTGCAAAGAAGACATCCAGATGGCCAACAGACACATGAAAAATTGCTCCACATCACTCAGCGTCAGGGAATACAAATCAAAACTACAATGAGATATCACCTCACACCAGTCAGAATGGCTAAAATTAACAAGTCAGGAAATGACAGATGCTGGCAAGGATGCAGAGAAAGGGGAACCCTCCTACACTGTTGGTGGGAAAGCAAGCTGGTCCAACCACTCTGGAAAACAGCATGGAGGTTCCTCAAAAAGTTGAAAATAGAACTACCCTATGACCTAGCTATTGAACTACTGGGTATTTACTCTAATGATACAAACATAGTGATCTGAAGGGGCATGTGCACCCGATTGTTTATAGCAGCAATGTCTACAATAGCCAAACTATGGAAAGAATCTAGATGTCCATCAACAGATGAATGGATAAAGAAGATGTGGTATATGTGTATACAATGGAATACTATGCAGCCATCAAAAGAAATCAAATCTTGCCATTTGCGACGAAATGGATGGAACTAAAGCGTATCATGATTAGTGAAATAAGTCAATCGGAGAAAGACAACTATCATATGATCTCCCTGATATGAGGAAGTGGAGATGCAACATGGGGGGTTGGGGGGTAAGAGAAGAATAAATGAAACAAGATGGGATCAGGAGGGAGACAAACCAAAAGTGACTCTTAAGTATGTAAACCTGGCGATTCACAGACCTGTACCCCTGGAGATAAAAATACATTATATGTTTATAAAAAAAATAAAAAATAAAAAAATAAAGATGAGGAAAAAAAAAGGAAACTTCCTCAACCTGTCAAAGGGCATCGACAACAAAATCTGTAGCTGACATCATACTTAACAGTGAAAGACAGAAGGTTTTCCCCCTAAGAATTAGAACAATGTCCACTCTTGCCACATCTATTCAATATTGTACTGAACATTTTAGCTGGAAAAATTAGGTAAGATCCATATTGGAAAAGAAGAGGCAAAGGCAATCTCTCTTTGCAGCTGAAATGATATTGTATATAGAAAATCCTAATGAATAAAAATAAATTAGAACTAGTAAATGAGTTCAACAAAGTTACAGGATTAAAGATTGATATTAAAAAAAAACAGTTGGGGGTGCCTGCATGGCTCAGTAAATTAAGAGTCTGCCTTCCGCTCAGGCCATGATCCCAGGGTGCTGAGATCAAGCCCTGCATTGATTCACCTCCCCTTCCAAATTAGCCCAACCCCCTTCTCTCTAACTACCCATGTCCTCTATGCTTTTTGTTATGCTCCACAAATAAGTGAAACCATATGATAATTGACTCTCTCTGCTTGAATTATTTCACTCAGCATAATCTCTTCCAGTCCCGTCCATGTTGCTACAAAAGTTGGGTATTTGTCCTCTCTGATGGAGGCATAATACTCCATAGTGTATATGGACCACATCTTCCTTATCCATTCATCTGTTGAAGGGCATCTTGGTTCTTTCCACAGTTTGGTGACCATGGCCATTGCTGCTATAAACTTTCGGGTACAGATGGCCCTTCTTTTCACGACATCTGTATCTTTGGGGTAAATACCCAGGAGTGCAATTCCAGGGCCATAGGGAAGTTCTATTTTTAATTTCTTGAGGAATCTCCACACTGTTCTCCAAAGAGGCTGCACCAACTTGCATTCCCACCAACAGTGGAAGAGGGTTCCCCTTTCTCCACATCCTCTCCAACACATGTTGTTTCCTGTCTTGCTAATTTTGGCCATTCTAACTGGTGTAAGGTGATATCTCAATGTGGTTTTAATTTGAATCTCCCTGAGGGCTAGAGATGAACATTTTTTCATGTGTCTGATAGCCATTTGTATGTCTTTATTGGAGAGGTGTCTGTCCATATCTTCTGCCCATTTTTTGATATGATTGTCTGTTTTCTGTGTGTTGAGTTTGAGGAGTTTATTATAGATCCTGGATATCAACCTTTTGTCTGTACTGTCATTTGCAAATATCTTCTTCCATTCCATGGGTTGCCTCTTTGTTTTCTTGACTGTTTCCTTTGCTGTGCAGAAGCTTTTTATTTTGATGAAGTCCCAAAAGTTCATTTTCACTTTTGTTTCCTTTGCCTTTGGAGACATATCTTGAAAGAAGTTGCTGTGGCTGATATCGAAGAGATTACTGCCTATGTTCTCCTCTAGTATTCTGATGGATTCCTGTCTCATGTTGAGGTCTTTTATCCATTTTGAGTTTATCTTTGTGTACAGTGTAAGAGAATGGTCTAGTTTCATTCTTCTACATATAGCTGCCCAGTTTTCCCAGCACCATTTATTGAAGAGACTGTCTTTTTCCCACTGTATATTTTTTCCTGTTTTGTCGAAGATTATTTGACCATAGAGTTGAGGGTTCATATCTTGACTTTCTACTCTGTTCCACTGGTCTATGTGTCTGTTTTTGTGCCAGTACCATGCTGTCTTGGTGATCTCAGCTTTGTAGTAAAGCTTGAAATCAGGTAACGTGATGCCCCCAGGTTTATTTTTGTTTTTCAACATTTCCTTAGCGATTCGGGGTCTCTTCTGATTCCATACAAATTTTAGGATTATTTGCTCCAGCTCTTTGAAGAATACCAGTGGAATTTTGATAGGAAGAGCATTAAAAGTATAGATTGCTCTAGGCAGTATAGACATTTTAACAATGTTTATTCTTCCAATCCAAGAGCTTGGAATGGTCTTCCATCTTTTTGTGTCTTCTTCAATTTCTTTCATGAGGGTTCTGTAGTTCCTTGAGTACAGATCCTTTACCTCTTTGGTTAGGTTTATTCCCAGGTATCTTATGGTTCTTGGTGCTATAGTAAATGGAATCGATTCTCTAAATTCCCTTTCTGTATTTTCATTGTTAGTGTATAAGAAAGCCACTGATTTCTGTGCTTTGACTTTGTATCCTGCCACATTGCTGAATTGCTGTATGAGTTCTAGTAGTTTGGGAGTGGAGTCTTTTGAGTTTTTCATATAAAGAACTGTGTCATCTGCAAAGAGAGAGAGTTTGACTTCTTCATTACCAATTTGAATACCTTTTATTTCCCTTTGTTGTCTAATTGCTGTTGCTAGGATTTGTAATACTATGTTGAACAAGAGTGGTGAGAGTGGGCATCCTTGTCATGTTCCTGATCTCAACGGGAAGGACGCAAGCTTTTTCCCATTGAGGATGATATTTGCTGTGCGTCTTTCATAGATAGATTTTATGAAGTTCAGGAATGTTCCCTCTATCCCTATACTTTGAAGCGTTTTAATCAGGAACGGATGCTGGATTTTGTCAAATGCTTTTTCTGCATCAATTGAGAGGACCATGTGGTTCTTCTCTCTTCTCTTATTAATTTGTTCTATCACATTGATTAATTTGCGAATGTTGAACCATCCTTGTAGCCCAGGGATGAATCCCACCTGGTCATGGTGGATAATCTTTTTAATGTGCTGTTGGATCCTGTTTGCTAGGATCTTGTTGAGAATCTTAGCATCCATATTCATCAGTGATATTGGTCTGAAATTCTCCTTTTTGGTAGGGTCTTTGCCTGGTTTGGGGATCAGGGTAATGCTAGCTTCATAGAAAGAGTCAGGAAGTTTTCCTTTTGCTTCAATTTTTTGAAACAGCTTCAGGAGAATAGGTGTGATTTCTTCTTTGA
Source organism: Mustela nigripes (assembly GCF_022355385.1). Taxonomy (NCBI): domain Eukaryota; kingdom Metazoa; phylum Chordata; class Mammalia; order Carnivora; family Mustelidae; genus Mustela; species Mustela nigripes. Next base: position 6,661,406 of record NC_081561.1, read on the forward strand.
AAGTTTGGTAGAATTCTCTGGGGAATCCATCCAGGTCCTGGGCCCTTGTTTTTTGGAAGGTTTTTGATCATTGCTTCAATCTCGTTACTAGATATTGGTCTATTCAGGTTGTCAGTTTCTTCCTGATTCAATTTTGGGAGTTTATACTTTTCCAGGAATGCATCCATTTCATCTAGGTTGCTTAGCTTATTGGCATATAACTGTTGATAATAACTTCTGATGATTGTTTCTACTTCCTTGGTTTTCATTGTGATCTCTCCATTTTCATTCATAATTTTATGTATTTGAGCTTTCTCTCTTTTCTTTTGGGTTAGTGTCGCCAATGGTTTATCGATCTTATTGATTCTTTCAAAAAACCAGCTTCTAGTTTCATTGATGCTTTGAAACTGGAGCTCAATCACAAGGAAAAGTTCTGAGGAACTCAAACACCTGGAAGCTAAAGCCCACCTTGCTTAAGAATGCTTGGATCAACCAGGAGATCAAGGAAGAACTGAAACAATTCATGGAAACCAATGACAATGAAGACACTTCGATCCAAAACCTATGGGATACAGCAAAGGCGGTCTATCCAAGCCTCCCTCAAAAAAATTGAAAAATCCAGAACACAGCAGCTGTCTCTACACCTTAAAGAACTGGAGAATCAACAACAAATCAAACCAACTCCACACATAAGAAGGGAAATAATCAGGATTAGTGCTTCTCCTTTTACCTCTGCCTGCTGCTCCCCCTGCTTATGCTCTGTCTCTCTCTCTTTCTCTCTGTCAAATAAATAAATAAAATATATATTTTTTAAAATCAGTTGCATTTCTACACACAACAAACAAGTTCAAAAATAAAATTAAGAAACCAATTTAATAACATCAAAAAGATACTTAGGATAAATTTAACAAAAGAAACATGAGATTTGTACACTAAAAATCACAAAACATTATTTATAGAAATAAAAGATCTAAATGTGTGGAGCACATCCTAGGTTCATGGATCAGAAGACTTAATACTATTAAAAATAGTAATATTCTATAAATCAATCTACAGATTGTAATGTTTCTCAAAACCCAGCTGTCTTTTGGGCAGAAATTGACAAGATGGTCCTAAAATTTATAAAAGCGCAGTAGCCAAAACCATAGAAACCCATAACTGGAAGACTCACACCTCCCAATTTCAAAACTCACCACAAAACCATAGTGATCAAGATAGTGTAGAACTGACGTAAGGATACACATATAAATGAATAGAATAGAATTAAAGGTACAGAAATAAACCCTTACACTTTGATGGTTAATGGATTTTTGACAAGAATGACAACACAATTTAATGGGGAAAAATAGTCTTTTCAACAAATGATGCTGGGATGACTAGATAATCATACATCAAAGAATGAAGTATCCCTATATTATAACACACACACACACACACACTTAAAATGGACCATGGACCTAAATGTAAGAGCTAAAACTATAAAACTCTTAGAAGAAAACATAGGAGGAAATCCTTATGACCTCAGGTTAAGTAATCATTTCCGAGGTGTATAACATCAAAAAGCAAGATCAACAAAAACAACAAAAAAAGTCCTCATCAAAATTTAAAACATTCTGCTGTAATAAAATGAAAAATGAACAGACAACCCATGGAATGGGAGGAAATAATAGCAAGTCATACATTTGTTAAGGGACTTCATTCAAATATGTAAAGAAGCCTACCAACTCAATAATAAGAAGATGAATAATACAATTAAAAATGGCTAAAAGATTTCAATAGGGATTTTTCCAAAAAATGATGTAAGAATGGCTAATAAGCACATTAAGTAATCCTCAATATCATTAGTCTTTGGAGAAATGCAAATTTAACTAAAGAGTTACCATTTCACCCTTACTAGAATGACTACAATTAAAATGACAGACAGTGACAAGGATTAGTAAGGATGTGGAGAAATTGGAACCCCCATACTTTGCTGGTGGGAATGTGAAATGGATCACCCACTTTTCAAAAACAGTTTGACAATTCTTCAAAATGTTAAACATAGAATTACCATGAGATCCAGTGATTCCTCTCCTTAGGGATATATCTAGATGAAGAGAATTTTGGTCCCTCAAAGATGCCCACATCTTAATTTCCAACACCTACAGAACTTTGTACCTGTGATTAAGTCAAGTGTCTGGAGATGGGGAGATTGTCCTGGACTATCTGTGAGTGCCCAATGTAATCATAAGGGTCCTTATAAGGAGACAGGATGGCCAGAGTCAGAGAAGGCCATATGATGATGGAAGCAGGAAGAGTTAAAGAAGTAATTGCAAGAGAGAGAGAAGGAAACGAGATGCTGGAAACAGAAGTGGGAGTGATGCCATCGCTGGAAGGAGCCAGGGAATGTGGGCTGGAACTTGGAAATGGCTCTCCTGGAGCTCTAGCAGGATAACAATCCCGTAGACACCAGATTTTAGCTCAGTGAGACTGCTCTTGAACTTCAGACCTCCAGAACTAAAGATAATAAGCCACTGTGTAGTCAATGACAGGAAACTAACACAAAACCCAAGAGAACTAAAAGCATGCATCCACACAAGAACTTGTATACAAATGTTCCTGCAGCATTTTTCGCAACTACCAAAAAGTGAAAATAACCCAAATGTCCATCAGTTGATGAATGGGTAAACAAAATGTGGTATTTCCAAACAATGGAATGGTATTTGCAATAAAAAAGAATGAAGTAGTGATGCGTGCTGCAGAATGAGTAAACTTTGAAAATGTCATGCTAAGTGAAAGAAGTCAGTTATTTATAGGAAATGCACAGAATGGACAAATCTACAGGAACAGAATAAATAGTAGGGGATGGGGAGTGACTATTAACTAACATGTATGGATTTCATTTGAGTATGATTAAATTGTTCCATATTATATCGTGGTGAAAGTTGTGCAACTCTGCGAGTATACTAAAATCCATTAAATGATATGCTTTTAAATGGATGAATTTTATGTTGTGTGAGTCATATAATAATAAAGATATTAATAATATATGACAAATACAAATGCTCACCTGATTTTACTTGACAGCAAACTTTTCATTATGAATGCCCAATTATTAATACCCATTTTTTAGCTGGATATCATCTGCTTGGATAAAGGACTCTAAACCCAGGTCTTCTTCTACAATGTGTCAGAGAGGTGTCACACTTTTGCTTTTAATCACACTACTTTCTGTGGACCTGTTTAGCCCTGCTTCAGTCTGAGTTACCCAGGAGATAAAAGTACAACCCGTCTCATCCTCTGCCCCTGAGTGGGATTGATGGGTTTTCTGACCCTGTGGGAAGTCATGTTCATTCCATGGAGACCTCCCTTGAGGAGGTGAACTCAGGCCAAAAACGTTGTTGGCCATAATCCTACCCCACACATAAAGCTGCTGGTTGCCTTCCCACTTGTGTTCATCACAGCAGGATATGCTTACCACTTTCCATGCCTGTGCAGTGGGACATAGAATGACCACATTCTCTACTATTCTTCCCCTTCCTGTGCAAATTTTAAGATGTAATAAGAAATATCAAGATTTCCCAGAAATAAAAACCAGATGTCCAGCTTTAAAAAAAAAAAAAAGAGAGATTCTATATTCTGCGTCCTTTATGGCTAAGTGTGGTTGTGTGGTACACTTTGGACAACACAGGGTAAGCAGAATGGTTTCTTAAGAGAGGGAATGTATTTTTCTATATCAGTTCCTCCTTCCAGTTAGCTAGAAGGTAGATACAATGACTGGAGACTAAGCAACCATCCTGACCATGAGTGAAACTGTATGTTGCAACACCAGAGCAACGCAGAACGTGTCCAGTCTTGGGTACCATGTTATACCAAGTCAGCCCTGGTCTGTTTCTCTCTTATTTCTATGATGTGAAGGAAAAGAAATTTCTGTCCCATTAATCTTCTGTGAGTTTAGGGTTTTGTTTTTCATGGTTAAACATAATCTTAATTAATACATTGTTCAGGATGCATTAGCCTCTTTTACCAGCATTGGGAAGATCATAAAAGTTATGACATAATTGCCTTCTGATTCAAAAGATCACTTTGTCGTGTAAGGCTTGAAATGGGAATAGATGGGATATAGGGAAACCAAGTGGGAAACTATTACAATAATTTAGGTTAAAGATGCTGGTGAATTTAGACTAAAGCAGTGTCAGACAAAAAGGAAAAAATGAATTTGAGATATATTTAGGATAGAGAATCAAGAGGACTTGGTTGCTGATTGTTGTAAGGAGTGAAGAAAAAGGAGGTGTTAAAGATGACTTCAGTCTTTCTAAGATGAGCAATGGGTGGGTTGAGGTGCTATTTCCTGAAATGGGAAACCTGGAGGAAGAACAGTCTTCAGAGAAAGATCAAGAGTTTAATTTTGGACTGAACAAGTCTGAAATGGCTGAGACTATGGCAAGTTTGCAGTTGGAAAGGAAGAAACAGAGACCAGAAGATGGGTTTAGGTTGGATTCACAAACTGGTGTAGTGGGATGCTGTGGATGAACACTTAAAATTTGAGGGGATTTTGGCTGTTGCTTTTCTATCTCTGATCCAAGGCTATGCTTTATAAATTGAAGATTATAATCCCTTAGTGGGTCATGAAATCAATAATTTTTTTTTAACCTCAGTGGCTTTATTTTTTTAAATGACATAGAATCTAAAAATCATGATATACCACTAAAAGTAAGTATAATTTAAATAAAAGTTCTGTTTCCTTTTTATGTATGTATATGTAAGTAGAATATACATACACAAACACGTACAAACATACATTAGTGTAGGTGGGTATTTATACATGTAAGCTTCTTGGGAAAACTTTTTTTTTTTCATTTTGATCACTGATGTATATCCATTGCCTAGAATAGTATATGATTGGCACTCACTAAAAATTAATTGAATGAATAAATATGTGGACATGTACATATGTGCACATTCACTGATTGTGATTTTTTATCATATTTATTTTTGCCAATTTTAGATTTAAAGAAAATTTGTGGGAACAGTCAAAGAATCCCCAGATATCTTTTATCATTTACCCAGATTCCCCAAAAGTTAACATTTAGATTTATGTATTTTAGAGAGAGTGTGTGCAAGATGTGGGGGAAGGGGAGAGGGAGAATCCCAAGAGGACTCCCCACTGAGCACAGACCTAAATGGGGGGTGGGGTGGGACTCAATCTCATGACCCAGAGACCATGACCTGAACTAAAACCAGGAGTCTGATGCCCAACCGACTCAGCGACTCAGGTGCCCCCAAAAGTTAACACTTAGCTGCATTTGCTTTCTTTCTCTATCTCTCCCTATATGTCATGTATCAATATCTCTATAACTATATATGTAATATGTTTTCCAAACCATTCAAACATTGCAAACATAATGTCAGTTAACCGCTAAATCAGGATTTGCATCTTAAAAACAGTAATGATTTTATAGAACCACATGTAATTAACATTGAAATGGTACTATTATTTACCATAGTCTAATCTGTTCCTGCCTACCCACCTTTGGGACACAACTAGATGGTTATCTGACCTTAAAATGAGGATTATTGATATGATCACTGATGAATTTCCAAGATTAAGGGGAAAAAAATCAACCCTGAAATCTTATATTAAATATTTCCTGAGTCAAAGATCAGTAAGGAAGATAATTACAGAATGGACAACTAGGGAAAATAAGAACAAATTTCCACTGCAATGAATTTATGATGATTAGAGAGAAGTGTATGTGCATGCATGTTTATGTATGTGTATAATATTCTTCATATACCCCTGTAATCTCCTCACATATGCACACGAGGAACCAAGGTTGCACACACAGACTGGTGAGATAGATGAAGACTTACTGGAGAGATTGGAAGGATGTCAGATTGCTCCACACTGCAGGTCTTCACAGTGCATGGATATCCAATTTTAGAGATTCATTCCTCTGCAAAAATGATCTTTGGGCCATTTCTTCCTTAGGTTTCCTCTTCAGAAACCTCAGCTGAAATATTCTGTTCCTTTTCTGAATTTTCAAATGCTTTGTCTAAGTTATCACTTATGCTTGAAGATAGAATTCTCACTGTCATTTATGTAGTGCTCATAGCAACCAGCACAGTGCCTGGCACATACCGGGTGGTCTACAGAGTAGGTTAAAATATAATCAAGCCTGGGAATGTTAGAAACCTAAGTCACTCATGTCAAGGGCATCCAGACTGGTTTCCTCTTGCAGCGAAAGACAGAGGGTACCCGGAGAATCCCAAATTGCCCTGGACTATAGAATATTAACAGGATGTTAAAAAGAAGTCATTAAAGTGAGAGCATCAGAATGGTAACACCAGAACATTTTATACACACTCCCGCTTCATTAAGTAACCTCAGACTTGTCATTTAATGTCTTCATCTCAGTTCGCTCAATCACAAATTATCAAGATTGGATTAAGCATTCTCTAAGATTCTTTCTCTCTTGACTCTCCTCCCTGATATACTTGGGAGTGGCGCAGGGGAATCTTTGTTATTATTTGTCATCACATTGTGTCTCTTTCTATATGCGCTGCTTCAATATTGTCATTCTAGTCCTTAAAACTCTGTATGATTGATTCTCCATTATCTACAGGATCAAGTTCAAACCCCTTCAGCTGACTTTCAAGACCCTACTTTATCTATGCATCCTGCCTACTTTTTCAGATTATTTTTCATCAGTCCCTTATTTTAAAAACCCATTTGCAGCCAAAGTTGGTCTATTTTCATTCCCCAAATAGTCTTTTAATTTTTTTGACTTTGCACCTTTAGTCAAATTATACTATCCACACAGAATTTCCAAATCCAATGTTCTAACCTTGAAATCCCCCCATTCTTCAAAACCAAGTTCAACAACAACTTTTCCCACAGTCTTCAATAGCCCAAGTGATGCCTTTTTCTTTGAATTATTATCAAATATCTCATTTATATCAACCCCAACTCTTCTATATTGTCTTTTATTTGTGTACTCATGCTACTAATATCTCCAAAGTTGCATGATCTTTGGGGATGATGATCATTACTTAAAAATATTTACATCTTTATATATAAGCTTGTCAAAGTGACTTGCAGCAAAATGGTAGAAGAGAACCAGCTTGGTACTGTTTGTACCAAGAGCTTCAAAGTATTTACTACTTATAACAATCCTATGGAGGTCCTTTATCCCAGAACAGTAAGTCACAACTAAACAAGATTTCATGCCCAGATGAGTCTGATTCTAAAATTTGTGAATTTCTCTACCAGAAAGCATCTATTTTATATAGTATTTGCTCAATAAATATTGATGGACTCATGGTAAATGGCAGAGGCAGTCAGTGCTCACCAAAGATCCATACACTTGTCTGGTTTATTTTCAACCCCTCTTGCAATTAGGTTGAGGCCCCATGACTGAGTTCTGCCAAGGTGAAGATGGAGACCATTGCTTCAGATGGCTACAAGGTAGTAGAGCAGTCTTCACCATAATCAGATGGCAATGTGACAGGAAATTAACTTTAATTAGTTAAGTTACTGAGATTTTGAAGATTTGTCTATTATTAGTTACTGTGAAATAAGGAGATTGAGCAAATGAGCACAACTAATATGGTGATAGATAATTTCAGGAGGTTCTCTTGCATTGATTTAGGTGTCCATTTACTCATTCCTTGACATCTCACTACTGCTCTTAGAAGGGTCAGTTAAAATCACTGCTGTCTTGAGTAGATGCTAATGAATCTTTAGCCCTTGAGACCATGAATTGAGAAGTATGACTTTAACACATATGCATATCAACTCTCATATATGCATTTGTGTAACTCTAGTGTTAAATGAGCATGACTCTTGAACTATTCTATCCCTAGATGTTTAATTAGTGAAGTTAGTCATTTTTCCTTTGACCTTGGTTACAAACAGTCAAGGCATGACTTTTTTGTTACTTTTTTAAGATAAAAATTCCTACAGTTGCCAAACTGTGGAAGGAACCAAGATGCCCTTTAACGGACGAATGGATAAGGAAGATGTGGTCCATATACACTATGGAGTATTATGCCTCCATTAGAAAGGATGAATACCCAACTTTCGTAGCAACATGGATGGGGCTGGAAGAGATTATGCTGAGTGAAATAAGTCAAGCAGGGTGAGTCAATTATCATATGGTTTCATTTATTTGTGGAGCATAACAAATAGCATGGAGGACAAGGGGAGATGGAGAGGAGAAGGGAGTTGAGGGAACTTGGAAGGGGAGATGAACCATGAGAGACTATGGACTCTGAAAAACAATCTGAGGGTTTTGAAGGGGTGGGGGGGTGGGAGGTTGGGGGAACGAGGTGGTGGGTATTAGAGAGGGCACAGATTGCATGGAGTACTGGGTGTGGTGCAAAAACAATGAATACTGTTACACTGAAAAGAAATTTAAAAAAAAATTTAAATAAAAAAAAATTCCTACACTCATTTTAAGTCAAAGTAAAGAGTCTCATTTTAATAATAACGTAATATCTATCTAATAATCAACACTTTAAACTTGATTTAAATTTGAGATTTCTCCCTTTTCCCCATCTCAGGTTTGTTGTGGATGGGAAGTCATCATCAGGAAGGGGTGGTTGTCTGGTTCCTTATTCCATTCCTTTAGCTCCCTGATCCAGCAGGGTTGGAGCCCAGGAGAAGAACAAAGGAAAGGGAGACAAAAAGTGTTCTCATTTGATTAAGACTGTAGTGAGTAAATGCTGTGTTCTTTTTTGACAAAAGATTAAGCTGATTTTATTCTTACTTGCATGAGTTCTTCAGAGATTTCTTCTTCTATCCCTGAAGAAATTTATCCTCTACTTCCACTAAACCAGCAGAAATATCTCTGTTCCTACTTATCTTTGGAAGCTCCTTCTTTAGCCTCTGGAGTCTGGCCATTTACCTCCACTCCATTTCTGCTGAGCTGGAACTTTTAACAGGACCTCAGCTGACCCCACACTGGTTTTCCCCCTCACATGACCAGTCCATGGGAAACACTCATCCATCTTTAGTCCCTCCAACTCGGGAGAGATAGACCATTCCCAACCAGCAACAAACCCTTTACTCAAAGCTTCTGGCCTGCCAATCTCTTACATATTAGTTTCATTTGTGTGTGTGTGTGTGTGTGTTTGTTTTTACTGGACTCAGTTACTGGCCCTGCAAGCCCACTTACTTCATGGGTAACTTAAAGCTCAGAGTGATCTCCTTAAAACCTCCATTTGAATGTAAAGGGAAAGCACCCCTACTTTGAAGGGGAAACATAAAACCCAATAACACTTTCCAAAATTCTTTTCCCCAAATCTCCTTATTTAACTCTAAAAAAGGTAACACTTTATACAATATAAGAGGCATATGAGTTGTATAACTAGTATCTGGCCACCTCCTTTGGATACTGCGCTCCTCCTTATGGAATCTCCACCTTATGGAATACCATAATGAAACCTCCTTGCCTCAATGCTTCAGATAACATTTCCACTTTAATGTTTAGTTAAATATACATACCACTGCTGAGGTCAAATCTAAGAAGTGGAATTTGGGAGGGAGGGTTACTTTTTACTTTTTTACCATTTGATTTTTTTATCAAGCTTCATGATTTTTGTAATAATTATTTAATAAAAATTATCCTTAGGGGTCAAAATGTAAGTGTTATGAATTCCAGTTTATAATGCCTGTCAGGTATATTATCACTTCCATTAATTCACTGCCAAAATAATTATTTTGAAAATTGGCTTTCCTACAAGAAACTTTCAAGAAATAAGAGATACAGAAAAGATATAATGAGTGACAGCTCCCATAAAATCATGACTCATTGAGATTTTTCTATAACTAGGATGAAAAGGGAGCAGCTGATGGCTGACTTGGAGATCTCTAGCACAATCAGACAACTGATTTCAAGTATGTAGCATTTTAAATAAAAACTTCTGTGTTTTCCATCTGAGAGAGATTTCTCATGTCACTATAAAATCTCTGGATCAAAGATGTGAAAATTAACATAGTTTTATAATGTAGTATAATATTTATACAATATATTCCCAGAGGGCAAAAAAAAAAAGTCATTTTAACTTACCCCACTATCACCAGCACTGGTCCCCATATTAAAGAGCATATAGTACATGTTCAACAAATATTCATCACAGCATTTTTCAAAGAGAAGCCTGGCACCATCTCTGCCACATGCCCCCAAACTGGCCTCCTGATGTGATCCATCGTAGAAACATCTGGATTTCTGATCTGTCTACTCTGTGTTCCCAACAGCAGAGAGCTTTTCCCAGCCTGGATTCACTTGGAACAATCCTACTAAGGACAAACAGTCATTACCATTCCAATTTTCTAACTTTGAAAAGAGGAGTTATTTCCTGTCCTCTTTTTATATGTGTGGGAAAAGAAATGATTAGATTCAGACACATTTTTTCATAGTATTTCAGAATAAGAAAAACATGCCCCCTCTAAATTAGAATCCTAAGAACTGATTCACTGAATATGGTGAGCCACAATGACTTCACAGAGCAATTATGGGATCACAAGGAACCAGAAAACACCGCCTTAGCTGCCTCCCTCAAAATTATAAAAACCCAGGTCCTATTTTAGTACACACCCCCTGACTCCACTTCTAACACTCATCTTGAGTTGGGTGATAAATATCTATTAAAACCACAGGCTGTGAGTGACTATGTCTGCCTTCTGCTCCTTGTGGCTTCCAACCCACCCAAGCAAAGGTGACATCGGCAGACAGTGGTTGATGGGATGGTTGTTAAAATTGAGCCAACTCCCAAACACACCCAGCAATAACTCCCAGCTCTGGAGAAAAATGCCTGTCAGACTTCCAGATGGAGCTGAGTTTCAGCAACCACAGCAGAGCCTGGAAGGAGGAGGGAGGCTGTGAGAGCCGAGTCTCCAAGGATGGGGTTCATCTGTGTCAAGACAGATGCTCGCGTGTTCCAGCAGAAGCCAAGTTCTTGAAGAGAAAAGTGTGGGCAGAGGGAGACTGTATGTTAGGGGAATGTCCTCTCTAATTGTAAGTATAGATCCAAGCATAGAGTAAATCTTGCATCCTGCTGGGTCAAACAATAAAACATTGTCTTTGGAATAGTCTCTGGAATAATCTGGACATTCAGGTAACTGTATGCTATCCTTAGGTCAAGATCCCAGAAGCAGACTCCAAAGTAAAGATTCATAAGTTTCATTAGGAAGTTTATTTAAAAACAACCAGTAGAGGCACAAGAAAAGGAAAAAGGAAGGAAAGGAAGTTGCCCTAGAGAGGGTAAATTTGGCCCAGGGTGAGCTGTAGAGAGTGCAACCACTCCTCAGAGTCCAGGGGCAAGAGAACTGGTGCGTTCCCACTGCTGCGTCCATCTTTACCAGTCAAGGACTACTCCGGGTGGGCTGGGAGAGGGGGTTTAAGTTATCGGGCACTTGTAGCTTTCAGACTGTGCCGGTGAAACAAAGTTGAAGGTGTCCTCTCACCCAGAGCAACACCCGTGGTCCTCAGACACCCAGGCAGGTTGTCAAGAGTGAAAGCAGATGGGGGCCCAGGGCAGGAAAATGGCAAAGGAACCAAAGGGATGTGGGTGGAGCAGTGACGGCATGTTCTATAGAGAGAACATGGCCTGCAGGGTTTGTCTAGTGGCTTCTCAGGAAGAAATTGTGACCTCTTCACAAAAACTCAAGCCATCTGTGCTCATCTAACAAGGGGCTCTTGGGCTACCCATCAGAACTAGTTTTTGATATAATTGCCCTGTTCTTGCAGGCTTAGAAAAGTTTCCCCAGACTAGTCATTCCTCTCCCCTTCTGTATTCTTTCACAGCCCTACCAAGACCTGCTCTTCCTAAGTCTTGCCCTCCCTTCCTCACTGTTCTTCCCTCCTCCCCCGCATTCTCTTTCAATATTTCTCTTCCCTGTTTCTTCCCTTCCTGCTTTTCCAGCTGTGACATCATTGTCTTACCTTACGCTGCTTCTGATTCCACCAAACACAATAGTTCAGATACCAAAAACTAGTTGATATAAAAGTATATACAATCAAAACAAATGTGCACCTATTTCCCCATTAAAATCAATTATTCAAGGGGGGTATCTCTGGGAAACGGACAGAGTAGTATTTGATTTGAAATGTCATTTAAACTCCTTAAGGTTTAATAAGGTGATTGTTTCCCTATACCTATAACATCATTAAAAAAAAAAATAGGCTAGTTAAGTGCTTTGTGGTAGAATTCTATTTCTAGAGCTATTTGTTTATGTAATGGTGGCTTTCTGTTTCAGTTGGAGGTATTACCATGTGAAAACATTTGATGAGCCTGTCTTTTTAGCCAAAGTAAAACCTGTGAATTTTAAACATACTTTAAAGTCTCGTGGATACCAGCCAGAGATCAGTAATGTTTTCCCCTATTTGTACTTACACAAACTTGAGAAGAGATAGTCATAACTATTTCCTGTCCTTATTAATATCTGTATTTACTTTGAATCTCCCTAAAAACAATGTTGAAGGGAGAGTGAATATGTTTGGAAGACCATATCATGATAGTTACAGAGGATGCATTATTAGCAATTCCTCCAAATTAGAACCCAAAGCATTGATTTATGAAATGCTGTGATGCTAAGGCACAGACACATCAACCAAAAATATGGACTTCGTTGCCTTTCTAAGCATACTAAGATGCTAAGAACCACAGAATAACGAGTTTATACTTTTAACAAATTTGCTTTGCAAATCAATGGGTAGAAAGAAATATAGTTCTTAGCTTTACTTATTTTTTTCACCATGCCCTAAAGTTTTAGTTTTCGGTTCCAAGGAAGGTCTTTTTATCCTAACCATAAAAGTAGAGTTAAAAAAGAAATAATCAGTTGTTAAATATGTATTGTTGAAAGATACAACATAAATAAGACATAGATCTCGGTCTTGAGATGCTTATACACTAAGGAAATAAAATACACACTCATGACATAATTTGAGAGTAATGAACATCTACAAGTGAAAAATAATACTGACAGTAATTCAAAGTTGGAAAACAAAACAAATCCAATGTGGTTAGTATAAGAAGCAAGAAACCCTACCTGATAATGAGACACAGTCACAGACTGGAACAGTGTTTCTTACGTGCCAAGCCTACATTTATTTAAGTTGTAAAGTAGGACTGGAATAGTCTCACTTCTTTTTTTTTTTTTTTTAAGAATTTACTACTTCCCTATAGTATCAGGACCTGCTGAGCTTAGAACATGAGGGAGTTTCAATGGTTTCTTATTACAAGTTCTCATAGACACTTTATAGTATTCACTTTGACTTTCATTTGTACAAATTCTATCTAGTGGGTAGTAATGGAGTGATGTGTAAAGGTAAATAGCATGAGGACACATGGTGGGTTGGGGTGGGGGACAAAGATGCCAAGATTAGCATGAACATGTACCTAGCTCCCTATCTCTCATCATCCCAGGAAGAGTTGTGCTAGGATGAGTTGTGTTATTAGATTCCACATCTGTGCTCAGGGGAGGGGTCTTGCCCTCCTACCTTCTTACAGAGAAGAGAACCAAAACCAGCCTCGGCTGAGGAATAAGCAGACAAGCCATCTGCCTGTAAGTTCAAAATGGAGGCAAAGTTGTCCGAGCACATCAATTTGTGAACCTGGAGACATTGTGAGACATTGGATTCAGGCTGCTACATGGGCAGGGAGGGGATGTGGTCCCATGAAAAGCTGAGTTGGACACAGGCTCTGCCACTGGAGAATGGGAAGCCCTTGATCTTGGCGAGCCCATTGCAGTTAGCCTCCAGGCACTCACCAGACAATCTTCCTTGCCTCATCACCAGAGAAAACAGGACATATTTATTTAAAAGAAATAGTTAGCATACATTTCATAGCTGTATCACTGGGAGTGGGAAACGCTTTGTATTTATTTTTAGCCCCTAACAGCCATTGCTGAACATGCCATAGCATTCTAACAAACCTTTCCTAAATATTACATGGACCCAGTACCAGGGTCACTCTGGAGCATTTTGCTTCCTCTGCCACAGCTGATGAGCTGATATCACAAGAGAGACTCATCTGTCTCTAATGCAGCAAGATATAATCCTTATCAGAAATGTTTCTCTGTTGGTCTTCCTATCGACAATTCAGCAGCTGAACTCAACACCATTGACTCTTCATCACATCTCTTTGCATTTTCCCTTGGGGGGAAGCCTAATGCTAGTGCACTGGGGATCATATATTTAAGTAATAATGATAATAACAACAGAAGGCATTTACTGAATGCTGATTGTATGTCAGGCATTGCCCTGAATGTATCACTTACATTATCTTAATTTTTAGAAGAAACCAGTAAGTTGGTTGTTATTGTGTCATATTTTTAGGCAGAAAATTAAGTGGGAAAGCAGAGATGTAAACCTATACTTGTAATGAGTTTTCTATTCATCTTGGCATTATCCAGCAAAGAAGGCACTGTAGACCAAAGGATCTAAGACATAAGGGTTAGTGACTCTTACCTCTTATTATATGTCCAATACCAAAGTTCCATTAGGGCTTGTCTGCCTTGCTCCCCAATCTATCTTCAGTGATGAGATCAGGACTTGGCGTGAAGTAGAATCTCAATAAAATCGTATTGTCAGTGAGGCCTCCAAACCTTCCTGTTAAAGAACAACAGAGAAATGTGCCTTGCTTCCTGTGCAATGCCTGGTAGAAGGCAAAAATGGTTAAAGAGGCAAAATCTGCTTTTAGGTCCACCCCACCTCCATTCCTTGTGAGCTTTGTCCCTCAACACCTGCTGGCTTAGCATCCTTACTTTGCCTCTTTCAACATTTCTCCTTAGCCAGGATGTAAAATAAAGAAGAGTGAACTTACAATTTAAACAGTCCTCATTGGGCCAGGAGAGGGGTTATGGACATTGGGGAGGGTATGTGCTATGGTGAGTGCTATCAAGTGTGTAAACCTGGCGATTCACAGACCTGTACCCCTGGGAATAAAAATACATTATATGTTTATAAAAAAAATTTAATAAAGAAATATAACAGTCCCCATTAAAAGCCCCACCCCTACCATTCTCCAGCTGTGTGTAAATTTAAGCGAATCAGTTGAGTTTCTTAGACTCTATTAAAGACATTAATCCCTATCTCATAGAAATGTGAAAAAAAGTTATAAACTTCAAAGTCACATATGCATGTTATCACTGATTATCATAAAGGATCTATTGAACTAGCTCAAATGAAAGTGTTTATCAGTGATAAATATTTCAGGGGTGGAATGTAGTCTTTTTGATTAGATGATGAATCTTTGTTAATATATTCTAACACAAATAATTACTTTTACAACCTCCCTAAATGGCAACTTAAAACACTTTCAATTCTTAAAAAAAAAAAAAAAAAAAAAAAAAAATAGAATGAGCCCTGATCCAATGTGACTGGTGACCTAATAATAAGGGGGAAGTTGGACACAATCATATGCATAGAGAGAAGACAATATGAAGATCCTAGTAGATAAAGGCCGTCTTCAAGCAAAAGAGAAAGGCCTGGAACAGATCCTTTCCTCACAGCACTTGGAAGAGACCAATTCTACCAAAACCTTGATTTAAGACTTCTAGTCTCCCTGACTGTGAGACAGTAAATTTCTGTTGCTTAAGCCATCCGGTCTGGTACTTCGTTACGGCAGCCCTGGTAAGGAATACAAATACCCAATATACAGATAAATCAGCTTTAGAATTTCTAATGCCTACCTCTATAAGAAACAAATTTACCAAACAGAATATAGGGTTTATGTATAGCTGTTTTTGCCTTTACCCTTATAGTATTTAGTCAAGATATTGTGCTGAGTGAAATAAGTCAAGCAAAGAGAGTCAATTATCATATGGTTTTGCTTATTTGTGGACCATAAGGAATAACACGGAGGACATGGGGAGATGGAGAGGAGAAGTGATTTGGGGGAAATAGGAGGGGATGATGAATGAACCATGAGAGACTGTGGACTCTGAAAAACAAACTGAGGGTTTTGGAGGGGAGGGACGAGTGGGGTTGGGGAGCCTGGTAGTCGGTATTATGGAGGGCACACATTGCATGGAGCACTGGGTGTGGTGCATAAACAGTGAATTCTGGTACACTGAAAAGAAGTTAAAAATAAATAAATAAAAATTTTAAAAAGATATTGTTTTTTAAAGTAAGTTTCTTTTTCACCTATGCCTCTAATGGGGTTATATTTTATATTTGAAATAGATTAATTCCCTCCTAGGATCCTTCAACATCTTGGTTGACTTTTTACCATATGCATATAATAAATGATTTTGAGGGAAAAAACCAACACTTTCAATTCTATTTTCAGCCTTCCTGACTTGAACTACCTTTACTGTGCATTTAATTTAATTTAATTTAATTTAATTTGTTATTCCTTATATTCTAGTGTTGTTAATATATGGTGTTACATTAGTTTCTAGTTTCATACAACATATTCAACAATTCAATGCATTACCCCATGTTTATTGTGCTAAGTGTAATCTTTAATCCCCATCACTTATTTCACCCATCCCCACAATGGCAGGGTATATAGTGTTTCTCTGTATTTTTCAGAGAAACCCAAAAAGGCAACCATCAGCTCTGACAATTTATTTTGGTCAACTTACAGTACCATTGCATCTCTTATCCATTAATAAACACAACATCTCTTGTGAACATAATGAGTAAAACAGGCATCAAATGGTTTCACCCAACTCTGTAGGTGGCATCCAGCATGAAAACAGACCATACGACCCATCCAACAGAAACTACTTGTCCCTACTACCACCTTTCCCCACACATACACTCTGAAAAAGACGACGTCAAATAAACAAAAGTTTTCTTTGACTAACTCAAACCCTGTAAATAATCTCAAAAGACACACTGGAAATTTAGGAGAAGGAAAAAATGTGTTTTCTTATTTTTTTACTTCTCCTCTAATAAAACAGAAAAGCCACTGCTTTGCTTGGGAGGACTGGAACAAATCTCACTGCACACCCAAGAGAGCTCTGGGTGATGAATATTTAACAGACGGGTCAGCTGTAAACAGCTGGAACTCCCTGGTGAATCACTCATTGCAGACACCCAAGCAATCTCGTCATTGAGGTCCCGCCTGCAGGTCTTTGGGCTCCTCCTCACCTCCCAACATTAAGCTGTTTACACCCTCCTTCATATTAAGACTTTTTGCCCAAGTCGCTCAGAGGGGGATAGATGGCATTGGATTTCGTTTGCCTCTATTGATCTGATTCATCCCCACACTCAAATTCCCTCTCATTTGGCTGCAATCTACTTGACACATATTTGTTCTTCATTCACTGTGCAGACCACTGCCCTTTTCTAGTATTCTAGCCGGTCTGTGTACCCCCGACTCTATCAAGTATGGGCCCCAGTTTGTCTTATAAAGAAGGAAATTAAACTGCACTCCCTGCCAGTGTCAGATTTTGCTTGTAACTCAGGGCATGTTGGTCAGATCTACCTCAAGCCTTTGGCCCCAAGTCACACTGCTCCTGACACAGCTGACTGAGGCCACCTTTACAAAGTGGTGTGTGAATAGCAAAATCACACAGATGAGTTAACAATGGAACCAGTGCTATGTTCTAGTGGAGAATTCCAGAGAACTGCATGTGCTTCCCCCCCCGCCCCGAGACCATGGCTAGAGGTGCACCTTCTCCCTGTTCCCATAAAAGAACAAAGAGTTCAAAAAGAACAACTGAAGACCATTTGAGATCACTCATTGCTTGGCATTCAAAATGGGAAGGAAGTCCCATTATTATAGGCATAATAGTTTAAAAACCTAAGGGACCCACAAAAACACCTTGGTCCCCCATTTGGAGGACTTTAAAAGAAACTCAAGAGGCCAGTGAATCCTACTCTGGGCCCTTCACTCCAGAGAAGTTATCTCATTGTAAGATGTGCCCCATGGGGGGGAGGGGATGTTCAGTTATTTACACAGAAGCTCCACCAATAACATTTGTGCTAAGCAACACTAATATTGCATGGTGCACTTACTCCGTAGTCAGTCTATTTCCTCCTAAGAGCTAATCCAGTGCTACTTAAGAAAAGGTACTTAAGAAGAGTATGTTCTTCCTTTAAATCCAACCTCAATATCATGTGTTACATTTATTCTCCTTTCTTTTTGTTTTCCTCAAAGGAGATGGGGCCCATTTTATCACCATGAATGCTTTTCTTTTCTTTTTTTTTTTTTTTAAGTACCACAAATCCTAACATTGGTCTCTCTTCAGTTCCATCTTGTTTCAGTTTAGTTGCTCAAATCCTTCGTTCTTTCTCCATGAACCTTTTTTCCCTACCCCATTCCCACCTTCACTTCCTGGATTCTGTACAATCTCTATGGGACTGCTATGCAATGACCAGGGGCCAACAGAACGTTCTGGTAATTTCTGGCTAATTTGGAAACCCTAAGAGTCTGCGCTGGGTTGCTAAATTCATCACTCCTTAGTCCTTCCTCGGATACTCCTCTGTTTTTTCTACAAGTTGCCCAACATTGCTGATTCATATTTAGTTATTCAGTGTGCAGAGACCAAACAGCAAATGACATTTCTATTAGCTTCACTTAAGGAGGGTGAGCTGCCTTGCAGAACAGTGGTAGGGGTGAGGCTTTACCTCCAGACCCTGTTGCCAAATACCAACTGCCCTCTCATTCTCTACTGACAAACTGATTCTCAAGGAGAGATTCCAAATTCCTTCTCAAATCCACGACACTAAAGTGTTGCCTATCTTTGAGTGAGTCACACGTTTTTAGGGCCCAAAGCTTTCAACTAAATCAATGTGCCCCCTACAACAGAAGTGTTTAGAAGAAAAAATAAGGTGGCATTTCCTCTACGTTCATGCTAACTTTGCCTCCATATTATGCCACTTTTACCAAGAGTTTACTAGATTTCACTTTAAATGAGTCCATGCCCACAGAACTGCGCTGAACCTTGTACAAAGCCACCATCAGTGTGAATATTCTCTTTGCTTTACCTCTGCTCTCCCCACCTTTTCTGGTCTCAGGACTTCAAATGGAGATGATTCTTTCCAAAATGGCCCCAATTCTCCACCTCTCCCTATATTCACACCCCACAGCTACTATGAGAGTGAGCTTCTATAAGATGACAGAGAACATGGAATAGGGCTCAATTATCTCAGCTGAAGCTACCCAGACCAACTACCCTGCATCCAACCTGCCTCCACAAATATAGACACCAGAATGAGTCCAGTCAGGACCAGCCAAGTCTGGTCCTGATTAATGGAGATGACCTGCTGCCCAATGGATTGATGAGAAATAAGAAATGGTTGTTGTTTTAACCCACTAAATTTTGTGGGTTTTTTTTTTAATACAAAATAACTTATCGATACACATCGCATACTCTGGTTCCTATTCTCTGCTTTTCACTATAATGAATGAGCCTTTCTCTCCTATATTTGATCCCTGCTGAAGGAGATGACTAAATACTGGTTAGTATGATGAACTACAGGTTAGTCAATATGACTAACTACTGGTCTCCTGCTCTATAATTTTGGATAAAATGTACTCCATTGTGCATCTGCTGCTCCCAGTGCCCTGCTTCACAGGGAAAGGACTCAGAAACCCAGACCAGATGAGTACTTACTATCCCTCTCCACAGCCCCTCCACAGCAGAAAAAGCTCCTCTTTTTTCTGCGTTTCCTCCTCCTGGGAGCATCTCCTCCAACTATCTAGTCAGTCACGCACGCCACCACCAAGGAGTAACCCAAGGCTCCTTCTCCCTCATTCCTTCGAGACCACACCCTTCTATTGGTTACAACCCTATACCCCTTTCAAAGCCATACCCTCTATCCCCTATACCCCCACTCCCAGAAGGGCTCCAGCCACCAGCAAGTTTCCCAAGAAGGGTTTGCTGAGTGACCCTCAAGGATAAGCTGTGCACCAATTCACATCTCTCTTTGATCAAGTCATCAAAGAAAAGTTTGTAAAATATAATTGTTTTATATCTTGCATTCTCCCTACTCAATGATAACTTTGATAAAATCATCTTTTGTTGCCATTGGATTCTCTTTCTAATAGTAGGTCCCATGATGAAAAGTCTAAATGTCCACAGGCTCTATTAATTTCTACTATAAATAATAATGAGTTGAATACATTTGGGCTTGATATGAGCATTACACAGGAATCAAATGGAAGGCAGGTTTACAAAGAGAGCCAATCTATCTGTCAATAATCACGACCAACACCTTGGTTTCCAGTTTTTCATGTTTAACCTAAACAGCTCAAAATCATGTAGTTAAAGGTATTTGGCTTCCCATTCATTACCTGCTCCAACCTCTGCTCTGGGACACCATGATGGCTACACCGGTGAGTTTCAGACAAAAGGGATTATATTGTTGCAGGAGTCTGGGTGGGTAGCACCCTGGATGTAAAACACTGTTTCTTCCTGACACTTCAAATCCTCCCAGATGGATCTGTAACAGGCAAGATGCCAGAAGGAGGCTGCTCTGTCCTCTGAGGTTCATAGCTTATACACGCAAGCACTCACTGCCCACTCTTCTCTGCAAGGTGCTCGCTGACTATTATAATCAGGCCTTGACCTTGGAAGCAGACCATAGGAATCTCAGCCCTTGTTGGGAAACAGACCATGATTGTCCCAAACTGGCTTCGTGGCATGTGCCTAAATCCAAATGTGCATGATTTTGTAACCCTAAATACCTGAATAATCTGGCACTCAGGAAACAATGACTTCAGGGCAGTGCGGATGCAAGTGGTACACAAAATGAAGACCCTTGGCACTGGCGGAGGCACAGGAGGAAGCCCCCAACCCCCGCCCCACAGAACATGAAGAGTTGCTGTCCTCACTCGCATGTGCTCCGAGGTGAGGATTCTCCCTCCCAATCCTGATTTTTCCATACCCCTGCAGAGATGATGCAATCTTTTCACATACATTTTTTTCAATCGTCTTCATGACAATATTGCAGCTTCAGTATAATTACTATTTTTCCCATCTTATGAATGGAGATAGTAAGACTAATGAAGGTTCTAGGTTGTCCAATATTATAATAGTAGTAACCTATAATGGTTACTTTCTATTTTACATTCATTTTCTTTTGGCCTGACAGACACCTAGCTAAGCAGGCTGTGTTAGTGTCCCTTTAGAGAGTGGGAAATAGACACAGGAAGGTCACCACGAAGTGATATGTCTGAGGTTGTAACCTAACAAGTGTCAGAGTCTGAATTTGCCCCCAAGTTTGATGATTCAAAGCTTGTGTTTGTTTGACTTTGGCTCAATTCCCCCGCATTTCTGTGGGTCAGCCTCCTTTGTATCCTTTGAGACCCTGAGGATTTATGGAAGGATCTAGAGTGAGAGCTTTGTTCCCTTGACCCCACACACAGCCATTCTCTCCTCTTCCTCCATAAGGGAGAAACTGCAGCCAATCTTATGTGCAGTTGGCTGTTACGTTCCATGAGTCCTACTTTTCTGATAGCAATGTGACCTGCCAAATTATCCTCTATAGAAGAGATTGACATCATCGAAGTGCCAGATCTGACTCTATCCTTTGAGCTGGATCCTTCCATCTGCATTGCACTAGCACTGAGACTAGCTTTCTTAGGGGCTTTCCACTAAATGTACTTATATGTTTGCAGACAGAAAGATTTTACCCCCTCCACCTCCCATCAATAGCCACTTATTTGGAAAATTAAAATTCTTGATGTTTTCCTAGAAGATACTGGTCCTTGGCTTATCACTGGTAGCAAAAGTTCAAGATAACAACAATGAATATTTATTGAGGATCTGCTAAGTTGTTAGTCACTATGCTAACCACTTTAATATCTACCTTATTTAATTCTCATAATAACCTAATAAGCTAACTGTTGTTGTTATTTTACACATTAGGTCAAGAAACAAAAGAATTTGTCATTATACAGCTAGTAAAGGGGAAAACTTGAGATTCGAATCTGGATTTTCTTTCTTTTCTTTTTTTTATTGTGTTATGTTAGTCATCATAAAATACATCATTAGTTTTTGATGCAGTATTCCAAGATTCATTGTTTATGTACAACACCCACTGTGCCATGCAATACATACCCTCCTTAATATCATCTTAAAACCACCATGCTCACCGATCCCCTTAACCCCCTCCCCTCTAAAACCCTCAGTTTGTTTCTGAGAGTCCACAGTGTCTCATGGTCCATCTCCCCCTCTGATTTTCCCCAATCCGCTCTTCCTTTCCTTTTCCTAATGTCCTCCATATTATTCCTTATGCTCCACAAGTAAGTGAAACCATATGATAATTGACTCTCTCTGCTTGACTTATTTCACTCAGCATAATCTCCTCCAGTCCCATCCATGTTGATGCAAAAATTAGGTATTCACCCTTTCTGTTGATTGTGTAATATTCCGTTGTATATATGGACCACATCTTCTTTACCCATTTGTCTGTTGAAAGGAATCTCAGCTCTTTCCACAGTTGGCAAATAGCTGTTGATAATAATTTCTGATAATTGTTTCTATTTCCTTGGTGTTAGTTATGATCTCACCCCTTTCATTCATAATTTTATTAATTTGGGTCCTTTCTCTTTTCCTTTGGATTAGTTTGGCTAGTGGTTTATCAATCTTATTAATTCTTTCAAAGAACCAGCTTCTAGTTTTGTTTATGTATTCTACTGTATCTCTAGTTTCTAACTCATTGATCTCTGCTCTAATCTCAATTATTTCCCTTCTTGTATGTGGGGTTGGTTTAATTTGTTACTGATTCTCCAGTTCTTAAATCTGTAAAGAGAGTTCGTGTATTCAGGATTTTTCAGTATTTTTGAGCGAGGATTGGATCGCTATGTATTCCCCCCTTTGGACTGCCTTTGCTGAATCCCAGAGTTTTGGACCAATGTGTCTTCATTCTCATTGGTTTCCATGAATTGTTTAAGTTCTTCGAGTTCCTGGCTGACCCATCCAAACATTCTTGGGCAGGATGGTCTTTAGCTTCCAAGTGTTTTTCAATGCCATCCCATTCAAAATACCAGTGGCATTTTTCAAAGTGCTGGAACAAACAATCCTAAAATCTGTATGGAACCAGAAAAGACACTGAATTGCTAAGGAAATTTTGAAGAAGAAAAACAGAGCATCACGTCTGATTTCAAGCTTTGTTACGAAACTGTGATCACCAAGACAGCATGGTACAGGCACAAAAACAGACACATAGACCAATGGAACGAAGTAGAGATCCCAGATATGGACCCTCAACTCTAAGGTCAAGTAATCTTCGACAAAGCAGGAAAAATATCCAGTGGAAAAAAGGCAGTGTCTCCAATAAATGGTGCTGGGGAAATTGGACAGCTATCTATAGAACCTGGATTTCCTGATGGCAAGTCCCACTTTCAATTTTTACCCTGATCAGAAGACATGTGATTTAGAAATAAGCACTGTTAAAGATTAAAAAAAAAAAAATCCATACTCTTTGAGCGCAAATTCTATTCCTAAGTAATTATTATAAAGAAATAATCAGAAGTAACCTTAAATATTTACACACAAGTCAAAATTCAACAGTTACTTATAATTGCACAAATCTAATAGCAAAAGCATTTAAATAACTTTAACATATGCATTGTTTAATATTATAAAGTTGTGTTGTTTTTGAATATAGAACATGACATTTAATTATATGAAAAACATCCAAGCTGCAATATACAGAAAAACACAGAATATAAAACGGTATAGGGGCTTCTGTTACTAGATGAGATCTGTGTATTCTCACTTCCCCATCAAGGTCAGGGTTCAGAAAAAAGGGTTTATTGTTGAAATCTGAAATTTCCCAGGTGAAAAATACATCTGCAGAGTTCAGATGAGGCCAGGCATCACTTGTCCAGTCTCTCAAGTCCAGAAAAACGAGTTAATTCTTGAAGGAAATGACGTTAAACTTGTCTTGATTCAGCAAGCCACAACAGTTACAAACAAGGATAAAAGAAAATTTTTGGATGGCCTCTATGTCTCTGGAAAAGGAATGGATAGCAGACTGATGAATAAGATCTAAGAGCTGTCCAGCTATAGAAAGAACAAGATGCCAGATGAGTCTTAAGGCCTATTTATAGTTTTAAAGATGCAATGAGCGCCTTCTATTGATTCGGGTGGGGAGGGCTACTGTATTTGTTTAAATATAAACAAATTTGTTTAAAATAAAAAATTTATACACATGCATATAAAAAATTGTAAATGAATAAAACATGCTAACTTATAGTCATCTCTTTGTGAAAGAATTATAGTGAATTTTTATTTTTTTGATTGTCTGTATTTCTTAATTCTCATCAATGAATTTCCAACATTATTGTACAATGGAAACAAAAAATTTACTATTTTTAAAAATTCCTACCATTATTTCAAGTAAGCAGAAGTTGAGCTGGCTCAAATCGAAAATACCGTAAGAACCATACTTCTCTTGGCTATTCCCCAACTCAGAGAGCAAGGAAGGCAGTGTTAGAGAGCATTAAGTGCTAGGTGTGTGATTTTGAATCCGTCACATCCCCTCTCTGCGCCTCAGTAGGCTTTTCTGTAACATGATCAGCCTGGATCAGAAAGTTGTGCCCCAGGCCTGAGCCCACATCCTCCCTCAATGGCCTCTAGATAGAACTGTCTTTCAATATGCAATTCGATCTGGCCTTCCCCCATGACTAGAGAGAAAAATATTTATGAATTACTCTCCAGTTTAGAAATGGATCTCTGTCTGGAAACGAAGAATCACAAACCCCACTGGCAAATTAGAGTCCATTATCAGACACTGTAGCAGCAAGCTCAGCCCGGTGGTAATTGTATCTGCAATAATAAGGCTGTGAGGGCCACTTTAGGCCATTTGCTATGTGAATCAATCATCATTACAGTCTAGCAGTGAGTGGACATGGAAATGAGCCCATGTTACCAATGGCCGATTAGAGCAGAGATCCATCAAGAAGCTCATGGCAATGGGGCGGGGGTGGGTGGAAAGGGTAGGTTGGAACACAGCAGGTGGCCTGGGCCTCTATATCACTCACTGATATCACATGTCACCCAGGGAGGTCACTCTGAGACTGCCTGTGATTCTGTTTAGGGTCCCTAGTAGGGCTCAGTGACTTTAAATAATATAAACTCTGCTTGACCATGACATGCTAATTTTACATAAATGTATACTCCCTAGGGGATGATTAAATAGTTGAGTTCATAATATGTATTGGTACCCTAGGTTTGCCATCACAAATGACCACAACGTAAGTACATACAACGTTGTGCCTATAGTTACCAATACTGAATTGTACCCTTAAAAATACATCAAGAGGACTTATCCTATATATTCTCATGTTGGGCTTTTACCATGGTAAAATTAAATTAAAAAAAAAAGAGTTTACATGGCTATACTAGACATTCTGATACATTGCTAGAAAAAAAGTATAGATTGATAAAATGCTTTTGGAAAGTAATTTGGCAGTATGCGTTAATATTCTCAAAATAGCTATACATGTTTGACTCAATAATTATGTTTTGGGAAATTGTTTCTTTAAAAAAATCTCAACTACATAAAGCCCCCATCCACAAGATGTTTAGGACAGCATTGTTTATAGTAGGAAGGAAAATAAATAAATTTAAACAAAAGGGGATTACTTAAGTAAACAGTGTTATGCTTATATAATGAAGCAGTATGTCTCCACTGAAGTAACATGAATAGTTTATAATAACAAGAGGAGATGCTTATGTTATAATGTTAAGTGCAACTGAGATATAGGGGGTCTGTATAATATGTTCTTGACTAGATTTTTAAACAGCAGAAAAAAGAAGAGTTACATCAAAATATTCATAGCAGCTCTTTTTGAAAAACTGGGTGTTTTTCCCTTTTTTCCCACCTTTTTGGGTTTTACAACCTCTACAATTCACAAAAATTACTTTTTTATGGGAAAAAAGATAGCATGAAAATCAAAAATGCAAGCTTATATTAATGACAAGGCAAGCAGGATTTTTAGGGAAGGACTGAGAGGCAAAGGGAAGGATGTTAAGATCAAAGATCTCCTAAAATCTAAGACAGGGCACAATAGATGTTTTCTCAGAGGCTCTGGCATTTGATATTAAATTCTGAAACAATGGATTTGTCTTGTTTTATGATCTAAATTACAGATTTGACATCGGTATGTACTACACAAATGTTGTAGAATAAATGAATAGGCATCACAGCTAAGTAAATGCATGGTATAAACAAATGCAGAAATCCGTGTACAGGGAAATTACATAAGAGGTCGAACAGAAAGTGTCTTTCTGAAGGAAACAGTTTGAAGGCCCTTCCTTCTTTGCTTCTTAGGAATCCTGCTGGGAACCCGGATGCTTACTATCATTGACACCACTTTGTGAGGCTGTGGATTTAGCTTTACGTCTTCAGGTATTGGTAATGGAAACTCAGAAGAGGAAAAAAGATAATTAGGTTGAGGATCAAATCAACAGAAATTAGACTGACCTAGATCAATGCCCCCCCCCCCCAATAGCTTTCCCTCTGGACAAGGGCTGAAATGAGAAACTAGTTGATTTAAAGGACAAACTACCCTTCAGTTTGGAGAATCAGGAACATTTTCGTATATATCCAAACGTTTGCAATATACTCCTTCTTTCTCCCATTTCTTAAATAAAAAAACTTCTACCTCTGTTTATAACCACGTAGCACGTTAGCAACCAGGATGGTTTTGTGGCACTGAGTGAGCACACGGAGCTCAAAATTTGGGACCCATTGAGCTAGTCAGATTGCTCCGGCCATGGGTCCTCTGAAGTTTATTATCAAGTATAAAACAAACATTCTTATGTTTTGACTTCTGAGCCTGGTTACTGAAAGGTTTATGTCCCTTAATCATATAGTTGCTCACACCCTTTTGATGAACCAGAGAACAGAGGTCTGCTTGGTCCCCAGAACCAGGACAGGTAAAAATGCGATTCTGCCCATGATTTAATAGCGCAAAGTCAAGCACTTGTGACCAGGAACAGACTGGCCAGTCCCTAGAACTTCAGCTATGGCAGTTTCCCTAGTGGACTCTCAGATGTCTCCGCTCAAGATATTATATCAGGACGTCAGTGGAGAACACACCTGGGCCAGCCATCATGGACAAGCAGCCTGACTGTCCCACTGCAAGGAAAGAAAGGGCTAATTCCATCAGGCCATAGGCTGATAAGAGCCGCACTTCACTGACAAGGCCATCCAGCATGCTTGTATTTGTTCATTCAACAAAACCTTCAGAGGGCCTTTATGTGCTAGGCATGGTTACAGGTGCTAAAGACACTAAGATCGCAGTCTATGGAGAGAGACCGAGGCATAAATCAACAGTTGCAATATGCACATACTAGAGGACTGGAAGAGGTACCAAACTCAAATTGGAAGGAGATGGGAAAAAAAAAACAAAAACAACAACAACAAAAAAACATCTCAGAGGAGAAGATGGCCAAATTGCACTGTGAAACTCAGTGCCATCATGGAGCAGAGACTTGGGAACCCCAGAGATAGAGAAGTAAAGTTTGCTGCCTACATTTGCATAGAATAAGAAAGTAGCAATTTTCCTAGGGCTACTAAGGGTACAACCACTCCACTCTTTGGGCCTCTGGAACCACAGGACACACTGGCTGCAGATAATAGGGTTAATAGTACAGAATTAGATCACTGCTTTCATGTATGTCCACAAAGAGATAGAAGGAATGCCTATCATGCCTAACCCTTGGCAGCATTTGCAGAAACTGCATCTCATTACTAGGGAAATGATTAAAAAGAAGATAAAGATGTATAAATTATGGAAGCCACAGTTTAACCTGGTGATTTGGGCTAAGTCCTTGCTCACCCATGTAAACAGTGCTGCCTCAGTCTGTGCTTTCCACTCACTGGATGAAAAGCATTTGGATTCTTTGTTGGCTAAAGAGAATCCTTTTGCTTGGCTGATCATTTGGGTTTCGGATGGAGTAGGCAGGATCTTCAGATTTTAGAACTTGCATCAGAGTGTCTGCTCAATTCTAAGAAAAGACTTTCATTTTTCTGGTTAAATGAGCTATGCCAGTTACATATGTCTTATAACTGAGGAGACAGGCCAAAATTGGCAAGATTTTGGAAGTCATTGAAGAAAAAAACTAAACCATACATTTTTGAATTATAAAATTGGGTGAAAATAAAGATCTGATTGAGTTCGAGAAGTTTAGAAATTTAGGATTCTATGGAAAGTGGTGAAGAAATGAATTCTCCGGCCTAAGTTCTTCCAAATATGCTAATTTATAAAGCCAGGAGTGACAGTTGAGCTAGAAGAATTATAAAGAGACTATATTCTGAAAGGAGAGTTTCTATGTGAAACCACAGGGGTGATCTTCCTTTGAGTGCTGGTAGATAAATAGCTTTACCTAGAAAGGAGTCAGAATCCCATGAAAGGGCTGAAGAGAACCAAGAGGATATCTGAACATTTTTTTTTCCTTTTGTTTATCTTTTCCCCTTTCAACTAACCTGGGAATACCCCATAGTTAACGTCAGGGTCCATGCCAACTTCATGGTCACAGACGACTGAACCTCCAAGTTGCCACTCGTTAACATCTTTTCCTTAAAATTTTCTTTCTTTTAGAAGTTTTCTTGAACAATGACTCTCTTACAAAATATGATACATAGAAAGTAACATCTTTATGACTTAGGTTCCAGTGAAGCAGAAGCCTGAGGATTTTATTTCCCTTAAAAATGAACAAGAGGCACAAATTAACTGGGAGAATTACACCCATGTTTTATTAAACAGAGTTTTCAAAATGTGATTCTGGGCATACAAAATGCCTGTGTGATGTGCATCTCCCCAACACGAATCCTGCAAAGGAGACAGATGGAAAATCTCCTCGGTTTTAGGAACCTCCATGTTAAGGGGATTTTTTAAGCTGTGAAGTCCAAATCTGCCCACACACTACCCATCATCTCCTAAGGGAGCATCAGAGCCACCAACAGCCAACAAAACCACCAGACTCTGGGCTCTGGTTGTTCCATAGCATGTGATGCTTAGATGAGGTATTTCCTAGACTTGACCTATGCCATTAGATCCTAGAATGAAGACCCTTCACACCCTGGAAAACTAAACAACAAACAAACAAAAAAAAGATTTTATCTTTCAAACATGGGTTTCTGTGTTGTTGTTGTTTTTTTAAATGCCAAACAAAGGAAACATCAGTTACCCAGGGAAATGAACCGGAAGTTGTTGTTTTCACAGCTTCCAGGAGGCCAAGCTACCTATGAAAGACAAGTCCATTTTATTTTTTCTCCAGCAAAGCAATTACTGTCCTTCTCTTGGTGTCAGGTGCTCTTGTCACATCTGACACGCTGGTTTGATTGCCCAGAGAATGAGCAAAACAATGAGCCCTTAGCATAGGGCTCCCTGAGGCTGCTGGCACCGGGTGCATTGGGTAAACACTGCACTTGGGCAGGAGAAAATTAGTCTTTCAAACAAAAATGCTTTGTCACAATTCCACTCCTACAAATGGGAGAGAAAAGAGGAAAACGACTCCAAGCCCTATTTCTTCACAAATGTGCTGAAGAAAGATATTCAATTAGAACAGATATCATTGGTGTCCTTATTTATAGGTGTCTTCCAGAACACATGGCCAAGACGTACCGCTTTGGGAATAGGAGAATATGGGGATGTCAAAGCCTGGTTTTGTTTGGTGCTTTTGACACATTTTTTTTCTGCCTGGGCTGTTTGTTACCTGTAGTCATGCTGGAGACAGAATAATGACATGAGCCTGGGAAGCCATCTGACGTGGCAATGTGGGTATGTCAGAGGCATTCAAAAGAAAATCACTTTAGGAAAGCAGTCAAACCACCACAACCATCTTTCTATCCTAAGATATTTTCCTAAGGGCATCTGGGTGGCCTGGTCGGTTAAGTGTCTGACTCTTGATTTTGGCTCACGCTGAGTACAGGGCCTGCTTGAGATTCTCTCTCTCCTTCTCCCTCTGCCTCCCCATACCCCTCTTGTGTGTGCACTCTCTCTAAACAGAGTAAAATAAAATAAAATAAAATAAAATAAAATAAAATAAAATAACAAAATATTTTCTTTAGAAAGGCCCAGAGTAGTGAACTTAGAGGTCTCCCAGTTTGGTCAAAAGGAAACTCTTTTGAAGTTGCTTGGCAAGGCAGACTGGGAATCTCAAAGAATGAGATGGGCTGCCTGCTAGGGACCCTTCCAAAAAAGTGCTGGTCTGGTCACTGAAAGTCTAGGTCACCCGCAGCCTGCTGGAATCATGAGAAGGGAAAGTACTTTCCAACTTCAAGGGCTGTGGAACGGTGCTGGAGGGCAGTTGGTAATGGAAATGGGGGAGTCAGTGTCTCTGTAAAGAGAAGCAGCAATGGTTACAGCAAAATAAAACAGCAACAGGGATGAATGGACCCTGGGGGTGAGGGACAGAGAGAGGGGTAGATTACAACTAGGGTGGGTCTGGCTATAGGCAGATGTTTCAACATCAATATGATGTTGAAAGAGGTGAGTTTCACTCACCTCAGTTCACTCAACTGTTTTTAACAGTTGTCACCCAAGTCTTGATGAAAGCTTAGTGGAAAGAACCAAGATGCCCTTCAACGGATGAATGGATAAGGAAGATGTGGTCCATATACACTATGGAGTATTATGCCTCCATCAGAAAGGACGAATACCCAACTTTTGTAGCAACATGGACGGGACTGGAAGAGATTATGCTGAGTGAAATAAGTCAAGCAGAGTCAGTTATCATATGGTTTCACTTATTTGTGGAGCATAACAAAAAGCATGGAGGACATGGGTAGTTAGAGAGAAGGGGGTTGGGGTAAATTGGAAGGGGAGGTGAATCATGAGAGACTATGGACAAACAATCTGAGGGGTTTGAAGTGGCGGGGGGGGGGGAGGTTGGGGTGCCAGGTGGTGGGTATTATAGAGGGCACGAATTGCATGGAGCACTGCGTGTGGTGAAAAAATAATGATACTGTTATTCTGAAAATAAATAAATTAAAAAAAAAAGAAAGCTTAGTGGAAATGGGAATCTGAACTAAAATATTGTATATTATTCACCTTTATAAGTAAATATCATTTATGGGATCCAAAATGTCTCTTATCAGATGGAAACAGCCAGGCAAAAAGGACTAAAGCAGTTCCCAGTGCCAGGGATGGGGCTGAAAAGAAGCCAGTAAGGCTGGAACTTTGAGTGGAAAGGATTAGGACTGCATGCCAATAAATTAGATTCTGATAAAGAACTTCATATGACATCATTAAAAGAGAGAAAAGGCAAGTGTCAGCGGGAGAGGACAAGGATACTTGCAACAGACAAACCCAACAAAGGTTTGGTGAAGTAGAGTTTGTTTCAACTCCTACAAAGCAGTAGGAGTAATCAGATTTTTAAAAACATGAGCAAAAGACTTGCAACAACACTTCACAAAAAAAGATATCCAAATGACCAATGAGTGTGTGAAAAATTACACGAAAAATTGCAGGGGCACCTGGGTGGGTAAGTCAGTTAGGTGCCTGCCTTCAGCTCAGGTCATAATCCCAGGGTCCTAAGATAAAGCCCTGCTTTGGGCTCCCTGCTCAGGCGGGAGCCTGCCTTTCCCTCTCTCAGTCCCCCTGCTTCTAATGTCTCTCTCTGTCAAAAAAAAAAAAAAAAAAAAAAGTCTTAAAAAAATGCAAATTAAAACATAATTAAAATACTAGCAAATACTGCCCCTCTGCACATGTATACATGTGTGTGTGCACAAAAATGACCAGGATTTAAAAGACTGAAAACACCAAATGTTTGTGAAATAGCAGAACAATAGAGATCCTTCTTCATGGCTTCTGGGATTGGAAAATGGCATAAACACTTTGGAAAACTGATATCAGTTTTCTAAGGATGAACATATGCAGCAATGTTCCAGCAATTTCACTGATAGGTATAAACCCAATAGATGTGAGCCACCCAAAGACAAGCAAGATTGTTCATAGCAGCTTTATTCATTATAACTCCAAACCGAAAACGATTTAAATGACCATCAGTGGCTGCATGAGTCAGTTGTATATACAACCATAGAGTGGAGCACTACAGAGTGACAAAGAAATACCGGAAAATAGAAGAGAATGAGTGAAACATTGCAGGGGAATGTTGAATGAATGAAGCCAGACAAAAGAAGTACGACACATGTGTGATCCAATTTATAGGTGAAAACAGACAAAATTAATTTATGGTGACAGAAGTCACCATAATGGTCACACTTTAGGGAGAGTTACAGCAGTAAGAGCACATGAAGGAGCCTTCTGAGATGCTGAAAATGTTCTGTATCTTGATCTAGGTGGTGGTTTTAATGGATGAGTGCATGTGTGAAAATTTATTAAGCTGCACACATAAGATATATGTACTTTTCTGTGTGTAAGTTGCACCCTGATCAGAAAGTTGCAAAGTACAATACTGCTTCTTTTTCATCTCCAGATCCTTTTTGGGACTCCAAATCTGCATTTACCATGTTATGGAGGAATTATTTGCCTTCCTTATTATGAATAAGTTGCTTGCAGATGGGCACCATCTCGTATTTGTCTATTTCTCCACTGCCGAGGGCAGTGCTTACTATAGAAAAATTCCTCAATAAGTAGGTGTGAAACTGTCCTTAATACACTCTAGTCCTAGGTCATTTAGACTCTCAATCATGCATATTGTTTACCTCCCACCTCGTACTTTAGTTATAAAGATAAAAATGGGAACAGACCTGGTTAATCCTTCCCACTTACCGAGGCTTCATTTGATAAAAATACATTGTATTCTCCCACCTGGAGGGACCCTGTTTAAACCAGAGGTTCTCAAGATTGAAGAGCATAACATCTAAGTGCAGAACTTATTAAATATGCTGATCCTTGGCTTTGCCCTCAGAGAGCCTCGTCCACAAGGTTAGGGAAGGAGCTCGGGTCTATACTTCTTTTTTTTTTTTTTTTCATTTATTTATGTTCAGCATAACAGTATTCATTATTTTTTTACCACACCCAGTGCTCCATGGAATCCATGCCCTTTATAATACTCACCACCTGGTACCCCGACCTCCCACCCCCCCGCCACTTCAAACCCCTCAGATTGTTTGTCAGAGTCCATAGTCTCTCATGATTCACCTCCCCTTACAATTTACCCCAACCCCCTTCTCTCTAACTACCTATGCTTTTTGTTCTGCTCCACAAATAAGTGAAACCATATGATAATTGACTCTCTCTGCTTGACTTATTTCACTCAGCATAATCTCTTCCAGTCCCGTCCATGTTGCTACAAAAGTTGGGTATTCATCCTTTCTGATGGAGGCATAATACTCCATAGTGTATATGGACCACATCTTCCTTATCCATTCATCCGTTGAAGGGCATCTTGGTTCTTTCCACAGTTTGGCGACCGTGGCCATTGCTGCTATAAACATTGGGGTACAGATGTCCCTTCTTTTCACTACATATGTATCTTTGGGGTAAATACCCAGGAGTGCAATGGCAGGGTCATAGGGGAGTTCTATACTTCTAACAAGCACTCCAGAAAGTTCTGATGGTGCACACTAGGATGAAAACAGGCCTGGACACACAAAACTTCTGGTTTTGTAGTGATTATAGGAATATTAATGAATAGTGGGACATAGATTATAGGAATACTAACTGAATAACATGACATGCCCCCTCACCTAACAGGAGACCACCACCACAGTTTTCGTCTCCTCAGAATATGAGAGTCCATGGTGAGTTTTTCAAGAGAGGAATTTTCTGAAAACACCTAGATGCAGTGTTCTTACATGATCCATTAGCTTCTACCTTTCTTTGGAAACCAGGAGGGATGCACCATCTCTAATTCAACTAAAGAATTGGTTGTTATGTCTGAGCACCCACTTTTGAGGCAATATATGTTACTGCACATTGGGAAAAGAAGGAAGCTCTGTGAGGTTCAAAGAGAGGTTTTACTTTCTAAAAAAAAGATTTCAGGGAAATTTTTTGCCAATTCTTTTTTTTCAAGATAGAGGTCTTAGGGCCATGACACAGGCTGACAAGAAGCTGAAAACTCCAAATCAAGACTGGCACCTTGTCCCCAATTTCCATCAGTAAGTTGAGAGTGGGTTGTCAGATTCAACGTTTTCCTTATGTTGAATTATTTTATCAAGTAAATGGTGTTCTTTGGAGAAAATATATAAAAAGAAAGGAGATCCATAAGTTTAAAAATTAAGTTTCTCTTTTCTAAGTACTGATATACATATATATATTACATATACATATATATTATATATACTTTATGTGTCTGTGTGTACACATATTATATGTACCTTGTGTGTACATATATATACACATACATGTGTATATAGATAGATAAAGAGACATAGAGAGAGAGATAAGGAGAAAGAGAACATTTTTAAATCCTATATGCAGGGGCTTATACTTTACCATAACTCCTACTCCCTGGAGAAACCACTCGGAATCTAGGCACTCTTGTAATATACCTGGGTTAATGTATCTGTAATTCAAAACCAACAAGCCAAATATAAGTAAGTAAATAAATATACAGAGATAAATACATAGATAAGCCACATGCAAACACATGAATGTATATCCTAAGCAAGTAGGTGGCCATCCAGGAAAATTTAGTTTAGTTTCTCTAACTGAAATATAACAAATAGATTTTTAGTTTTGCTTTGTCATCTATTTCTTCCTAATGCAGACAAGGAAAATATTCTTGAAAAACAGCTGTGAATGGATAGTGACAAGTGATTTCCTGTGGTCTAAGAACAAGCCAGCACTTACTGCCTGTGACGTTCTTTTAAATTCCAGAGGCAAAGGAAGTTTGATAATGCTGTATTGGCTTCATGGTTATTGAATGAAGAGGAGGAATCTTGAGATAAAACAGGGTTGTTGGTTTTTTCCTTCCTTTTCGAATGAAGTTATAAATATTTTCTCCACAGACACTACGAAGTATCAGGGGCTCTCTGAGCTTCAACATGGCTCCCTTTATCTCTTTGGGCAATAGAAATGGTAGAAAAGTTGAAGGTGGGGGCAGATGGGAACTTTCCCCAAAGAAGTCCAGTAATACTGGCTCCCTAGGAAACCTTGGGCTAGTCCTTAACATTTCGAGGCCTTCATCCCTGCATTGAGAGCCTTCTGAAAATGCTTTCTGGTCTGCTCTGATTTTTTGATGTTGGGATGGAACCCAGGGGCTACATGAACTCTTTGGGAAAAAGAGGTGGAATCCCAGAAAGTAGAATTTAGGTGTGAGAGCTTATTCTCTGTTGACTAAAAATTCTGAATCCTCCCTGGACTCCCTTCCATGTCCGATATTGTAATTACTGGGTAAAGCAGAGGCGTGTTCTGTCTTTGGGATTCAAGGAGAGTGGAGAAGAGCAGAGAGAGCTGAGAAGAGGCTGGAGGGAGAACGTGAGAGCCAAAGGAAAGCCACAGAGGATGGGAGAGCATGAGCAAAACGTCTTCACTCAGGAATATACCTGCTAGCATCTCCTCAGAGAGACCACATCTAAAGGAGTGCACCCCCACTGTCATGACCTTCCAGCCTACAGCTTGAGAACTCTATTGTCTTCTTCATGGCATTTTTTATTGCCTAAAATTACCTCATATATTTATTTCCTTGTTCCTGTCTCCCTCATTATCTATGAGGTAGGTCCTGCATCTCATTAGCTGCTGACTCCCCAAAGGCTGAAACAGTGTCTGGCACATAGTAGGTGCTCAGTGAGTACTAGTTAAACTAATGAATGAGACCCATGGATGGATGGGTGGGGTCAAGCTTCTGCATGCCCCTTTGTCTCTGAGGGGATACCCTAGGCAGCCCCAGCTCAGAGCCTGGGAGCTAGGATGAACAACAGATCTGGTTTGTCTGGGACTGGGAGTCCTAGAGATGGGAGACCTTCAGTGTTAAGGCTGAGAAAGTCCTGGGCAAACATGAACAAGTTGGTCACTCTTCCTAGACCCTCCTAAAGGTCTTAGGCAGCTTACATGAAAGGAAAGTGGGGTCAAAGTATATATTATCCTTTCGAAGTCACCTCCGTCTGGCTTATCCTCTGAAGGAAAGTCATGGCTCGTCTCAGGTTTTCCCATACAGTCTCAGGTAACAGCTCTATGTGTTTGGGCCTTGGGTGGTGACAGCTCAGCTAAGCCTAATATCTACACCATCATTTGTGATTCTTCTCTACCCTCCACATCTTAATAAATAGTCCTTTCCCAAATAAACCTTCCTAGAATTACCTAAAGTTGAGTGAGCTGCTGTTTCCTACAAGGACCCTGACAGGCAGAAAAAAAAAAATGGAAATCTTAGAAATAAGAGTCCTGAGAAATCATTAATGTGCAAAGGTACTTTACCTTCTAAACCTCTGGGTTCCCGGCTGTGAATCTGTGGCCACCTCACAGGGTGGTTAAAAGAAGTGACTAAGAAAATCTGCTTAAAGCTATTGGTTAGCATATCAAAAGCACTCAGCATTGTCTTTTCAGCCACTGTTACTAGCTATTGTCTTTTTTTTTTTTAATTTCTTTTCAGTGTAACAGAATTCATGTTTATGCGCCACACCTAGTGCTCCATGCAATAGCTATTGTTTTTTAACTTACACTCTTCTTCACAGCAAAAGGACTAGGGAAGGATCAGGTTTACCCTGGGTTTGAGAAGGGTCCCAGAATTTCACCTCTCCAAAGGGCATGAAATAATAGACAGAAATACTCTAGATTTGAAAATCCAAACATGCATTACTCTTCTCTTAATATTGTTACTTCAGAGCCTTGAGTGACACCTTTAATGTCCTATATGTTTTCAGATTTTGTGATAAGTCTGATTTCTGTTTGAGGGGAAGGTTAGAGGTGGAGACTTGGTAAATTTTCAGGAAACCCCCTACTTGATGAATGAATCCACACCTCCCTGCTAGGCCAGATGGCTGAAAGAAGCAAGAAAACAAGAGACCAAAAAATGAAACCGTTTTGAACTCAAGAAAAAGGTCCTCCATTTCTTTTTTTTTTTTTTAAGATTTTATTTATTTATTTGAGAGAGAGACAGTGAGAGAGAACATGAGCGAAGAGAAGGTCAGAGAGAGAAGCAGATTCCCCGTGGAGCTGGGAGTCCAATGTGGGACTTGATCCTGGGACTCCAGGATTGTGACCTGAGCTGAAGGCAGTCGTCCAACAACTGAACCACCCAGGCATCCCAGGTCCTTCATTTCTGATTTAATGATGCTATGAATTTGGCAGACCTTAGGTGAAAACAGGCCATTGAGAATATCCCTAGGGGGAGGTGGATAAGCATGATGGGAGACCTTCAGTGTTAAAAAAAAGCACTGCTAAAGAAAGTGTTTTTTATTTTTCATTATAAGAAATAAAGTAAGTACAAGCAAGAACATGAAAATTCAATGATGAAATAAGACAGTTTAGGAAAAAGAGAAGGGTAGACAGAGCACTCATGTAATTCCAAAGTAAATGAAGATATACACATGTACATGCACAAGATGCTTTGCTCACAAAAAAAGATGGGAACAAAGGAGGAGTATATGGGGAAATAATGAACACTAAGGTTCCTAACAAGGCCCAAGTTATATCATGTTGTAGTATGTTAGTGCCCCTCCCCAAATCCATGTCCACATGAAACCTCAGAATGTGTTCTTATTTGGAAATAGGGTCTTTGTGGGTATAACCAGTGAAGAGTCTCAAGATGAAATCTTTAGGGCTCATCCTAAATCTGATCCCTGGTATCCTTGTAAGGGAAAGGAGAGGGAGATTTGGACATAAAGAGACCCACATGGATGCATGGCCACATGAAGGTGGGAGCAAAAATTGGAGAGAAGCGTACCCAAGACAAGGACTATCCAGAGATGCAAGAGGCTGGAGGAGGTAAGGAAGGAGTCTCCTCTAAAACCACTGAAGGGAGCATGGCCCTGCCAACATCTTGATCTCAAGATTTCCAGCCTCCAGAATTGTGATGAAACAAATTTCCATTGTTTTAAGCCACTCCAGTTATAGTAATATTTTACAGCAGCTCTAGGACACTAGTGCACATGTCAAAGTTTACACAGCAGGAGCTCAACAAATACAGTAGCTCAATCCGGTCATCTGCTGAGTTTGCTGCACTGTCAAACCATGGAGGTCCCACCATGCTTACAACGTGGTCTTGTCTCAGAGTGAAGACCCAGCACTTCATGCTTCCTGTTTTAAATTTTGCAACCAGCGCACTTCATGTAGAATGAGAGTAGGTTTCAGAATACGGAACTAGCAGACCGAGATTGACATACCTCCTAATCAAACCTGACATTCCATTTCCAAGCCGCTCATTGCAGCGAAAGTTATTGACTAATTACACCCAACAGGAGACTGGCGTCCAGCCCTGCAGAGATGTTTATATCACTGGCATCTCTCTCAAGCAGGGCACTATTAAGATGATACTGTGTCTCATCTTTGCAGGGGTGTAAGTACAGTCTCAGACCTTGGTCATCCACCCATCCATCCATCCAGGGTGGAATCTTAGCAGAAGACCACTGGGCTAGGAACATTTTTAGTCTCTAACATCCCAGTATATTTTACATGGCTCTGGTGATGAGTCTTGTCTCCCTTCCACTGCCCACTTCTTTCCCTGCTGACGAGGCTGTGGCTTCCAAGTCCACTTTGTTTTCCCTTCTTATGTTCTTACGTTGCACCATTTCCTTCATCACCACAATTCTGATTTGACTCCAAGTTGGCCACACTTGTGGTTGACTACTGTGCTAGTATTTTCCATTTTCCTCTCCCCATCACTCTCTGCTTTTCTCCTGGGCTCCAATGCATCAGCCTCGATGGTGTGCATCTGCTAGGACTCTTTGCCCTAGTTTCTGATTAAGTAGGGGAGATACCACCAGGAAACAGGAGGGTAGGAGGAGAGACAGGTCAGATCAGGTATTGATTTCCCACGGATCACCCTCCATGCCAGGCCTCTGTCTAGACAGCCACAGCTCCTGCTGGAGCCCTTCTTGCGAGGCTAGAGATCTGCTGGTCCTTCAGGCTTGGGGCTATAGACTGTAGCTTTACACAGGTGCCAGTCCCTGAGTACCAGCCTTTCCCTGTGGCTTCCTCAACTCTGTCCCCATATCTATAAACAGCACCTCTACTGAACTCTTTCTACTTACATCTCTGATACAGTTATCAATATTAATCTTGATTTGCACATTTAATACTTTGCCTAGCTGCAAGTGTTAAACACACACACACACACGCATGCACATAGTCTATATTGTAGGAAGACTATGACTTCAGAATCAGACACCCCTAAATTAGCAGTTATGCCATTGGACTGCTCTGTTTATCTGAGTTTCGTTTCTGTGAGTCCCAGTTAACTCATCTGTGAAATAAGATCTCGTACCTCGTAGGGTTATGAGGAAGCTGCAGTGAACTAACAGAGCATTTCTTATGGACCTTTCCTTTATCTCCTCATTCCGCTTCCTACAAATATTCCAGATCCTGTGTAATCTACTTCCACATACTCTCAATGTATGGCCCTCATTAACCAGTCTCTTTTTTAGGCTTTGGATGGTCCTGCCCACATATCAAAGCACTTTCCCATCAGGATTCACTTAAGCCCCAGTATATTATGTCAAGTGGGATGGATATGTTATTTCCAGAGGAGGTCGTTGAGGCAGACAGAGGGGTGAAATGACCTGTCCACAGTCATCAAAATGCCAGTGTCAAGTCTGCCACCTCTTATGCTTGGACTCTGTTCCCACCCTATTGCTCCCATCCTTCTGCAGGAGTTCCCATCCACCATGGGGTTTATGGTTTGTTCTGCTGGGTGTAAGATATGCCTGAGAAGACAATGATGATGACAGCTCTTTGTCACCAACCATGGGGCAGGGTGGGGGAGGTTGGAGAAGAAACTGTGGAGGAAGTCACTGTGGGCACAGAACCAGCCCCCATGCCTTGCACACAATGACTTGGACGGAAACAGATTCCCTTCTCAAATTGATGAATTGGCAGATGGACACCCAGCTGCTGGGTGTTTCCATCCTGATTGAAAAGCCTGTGCGACATGACCAAGAGCAATAAGCCAGAAAACTAGTCCTAAATAAGACCCTGTTTATCCCTCAGCCCTCAAGAATTGTGCCTCTGTGAACATAGCAATGCATGACAGAATACAGGTAGACTAAGGCTGGTCTGCAATGAATGCAAAGTTGTCATTTCACAAGTAAGGAAAAAGTCACATGCATCCCCAAGATTTCTGAATAAAAGAGAAATTAATTCAGAAAATGTGAACAAAGACAGAATAGAAAGGAA
Organism: Mustela nigripes; assembly: GCF_022355385.1. Lineage (NCBI taxonomy): Eukaryota > Metazoa > Chordata > Mammalia > Carnivora > Mustelidae > Mustela > Mustela nigripes. Next base: position 6,701,525 of record NC_081561.1, read on the forward strand.
AAATTCTTAAGATTTGCTATTGGAGACTTCACTTTTAAGATTCATTTCAGCCAAACAAAAAGGGAAAGAAACATTAATATCTTTTTTTATGAACTATATAAAAGTAAATAGACCCATAAAAGGAGGTTAAAGAAAGAATCCAATCTACTTTCTCAGCAAAGAATCTTTAAGAAGGAAATACGCTGCTTTTAACAATCCCCAAATCCCCAAATTCAAAAAGATTTAGAAAGAGTTGTTACAACAACTTTGGAATTTCATTTTTGAATTGAATTTATTTAATTTTTAAAAAACCTTGAATTTACAGAAAAAAGATAAAAGGGTGAATAATAAAATTGTGATTGGTTCTATGTTCAGCAAAGGAACCTCTTCAAATTGTAACTGCTGTCCCCAGTCCATGGTTAATACTGATGGCCAAGATCATCCTCCAGGTCGACAATTAAGACAGAATGACATATCACCCACACCCATTCATCAGAAAAGTGGGAAGCTCTGCCTCTTAGAAGAAGTACATGTCCACTGCCAGAAGCTAAAAAAAAAAAAAGCAGGGAAAATCACGCAGAAAAACGAAAGTAGTCACTGATTTCACATTATAGAAGTATTCACTGTTAACATTGGAGAATGCCTTTCAAAAGTTTTTTAGTTCTTATATCAATCAAATAAATAAACAAATAAGATTTAAAGATTTAAAGATCACTAACATGTGAATATGGATATGAATAAATAATGTGAAATATAAAGAAACTAAATATAAAGTTGTATAAAATAGTGCATTTTATTTCATTCTATCATAGTTTATCAGTCTCCTATTATTACTCATGGTGATCTCCTCAGATATTTCCATTATAAAACCAACAAAGTTCTGTTTGTAACTTTAAAATAAATTTTGGGGGACTTCTAGGTGGCTCAGTTGGTTAAGTGTCTGTATTTGGCTCACATCATGATCTCAGGGTCCTCAGCAGGGAGTCTGCTTCTCTCTCTCCCTCTGTCCCTCCCCACCACTCATGCTCAATATCTCTCAAATAAATAAAATCTTACAAAAATAAAAAAATAAAATAAAGGAAATTGGGGTTTATAACTTAGTACAGCCACTATGGAAAGCAATATGAAAGCTTCTTGGAAAAATTATAAATAAAACTACCATATGAGTCCGCAATCTCACTTTAGGGAATATACCCAAAGGTGGTAAAAACACTACAAAAGATATTTGCACTCCCATGTTCATAGCAACATTGTTTACATTGGCCCAGACATGGAAACAATGTGAGTGTGGATGAATTAATAAAGAAGATGTGGTATATATATGTGTATATGTGTATATACATATGTACATAATTTATGAGTATTATTCAGCTATTTAAAAAAAGGAAATCCTGTCATTTGCAACAACATGGATGGATCTTGAAGGCAATAAGCTAAGTGAAATAGGTCAGACAAAGAAAGACAAATATTGTATGATCTCACTTATATGTGGAATCTAAAACAAAAATGTACCAAACTCATAGGAAAAGAGGTGAGACTTGTGGTTACCAGAAGCAGAGAGGAGGGAGAGGGGGAATTGGAGGAAGGGGGTCAAAAGGCACAAACTTCCAGTTATAAGATAAATAAGTAGTAGAGATATAGTGTACAACATGATGATTATAACTAAAACTGCTACATGATCTATAGGAAAAATGTGAAAAGAGTGAATCCTAAGAATTCTCAGAAGGAGAATTTTTGTCCCTTAATTTTGTTCTTTTTAATTTTCTTTTCATGTATCAACACAAAAATTGAATGTTAGTTGACCCTATTGTGGTAATCATTTCACAATATATGTAAATCAAACCATCATGCTGTGTGCCTAAAATTTGTACAGTGATATATGCCAATTATTTTTCAGTAAAACTGGAAAAATTAAATTTAATCTCCTGACCCTAAGTGAAAATAAAAACCAAAAAAACTAAACAACCAAATTCCATGCCATGCTTACATAAACTTCCCGTGTTATTTTAGACCCCAGGACCTTTGCATGTACTATTTCTTCCATCTTAAATGCTCCCTTCCTTCTGTTTATCTCACTACAAACTCCTGGCTTTTGGTGAAGAGTACTTGACAATTCAGTCCCATATGTTTTTATTAGATAAAACAAAACAAAATAAAGCAAAACAAACCTTACACTTCATTCCCAGAAGGGAATAATATAAAAAGGATAATTCTAGGTATTCTCTCCTCCCTCATTCAGTGCTTCTAAGAGGTATCATGTAAAATTTATAGCATTAGTGAACCCATCTATCTCCAGAGGATAGAGTTAATACTAAAGCTCTGACTTTTTTGTGACTTCCTTCTTTTGGACTCTTGATTTAGTTCCACTTGATATCAGAGGAGACTGGTTATGGTCACATTTCTGACCAGGTTAATACACTTCAAACTCAATTATCCTCTTGCTGCAACCCACAGGTCCTCCCATAAAGTCATAAGTGAGTGTTTTGATACCTATCTGATTTCTATGCACAGAAATCTATACAGCCAACGACTCTTGGTTTCAGCTCAGGTCGTGATCTCAGGGTGGTGAACATGTGTTCTGAGTCAGGCTCTGTGCTCAGCATAGAATCTGCTTGAGATACTCTCTCCCTCTCCCTCCCCCTCGACTCCTCCCCATGCATATATATGTGTTGGCTCTCTCTTTCTCTAAAATAAATAAATAAATCTTAAAAAAAATAATCTGTATGCCTCAGTGTTCAAAACCAGTTTAGAACTCAGAAGTCCTCCATGAACTACATCCCTTATAACAGAATTAATCTTTTACACAACAAAAATAACCTTTTACAAAATTAATCTTTGGTAGCACTGAACACATTGAATCACAATTATTTGTTTGTATATGCATGTTTCTTTTGAGTCTGAGAATTCCTTGGGGCAGAAACTATGTCTTGTTTATCTTTTTATTTCTAGCATAGTACCTGACACATAGACCTACTTAGCAAGAATTTGTTAAATAAACAAATGGCAAATTGTTAATAGTGTCACATATTTTAAACAATCAGACCAATTTTTTATCCAGGTGCTTTCCTAGAATTATTAGATTATTATAATCATAAGAAGGCCCTATACCACTGATTTTTACACTGTAGTATGTTTCAGAATCATCAGGAACATAATATAATTGCTGGGCCACCAGAGTTTCTGATTAGCAGTCTAAGACCCCAGGATTTATATTTCTAAGAAGCTCCTGAGTCATGGTGACGCTGCTACTCTGGGGTCCACATTTTGAGAACCACTGTCCTAGAACAATATTTTCCAAACTATCATCAGTATCACCTCTGGTGTTTGCTTAATTTCCAAATATCACTATGATATTCTGAGTCAGAAAGGTGGACATGATTCTGTTGCAGCAAATTTCATGTGTGGTTCTATTGTAACAAATACATCCACAGACAAATGGAAATCACTGGACTTGAGCTACACTCACAGGTAAACTTGGGAATGGATGTAAAGAGTAATTTCCTGGCCATCGTTTTCTGTGACTTAGCTGAATGAGTAAATAAAGTAATTTTCTGGGGAAATTTCAGTAATTCTGGATAAACTTTACTATTTCATTCCTGACTTCATCATACACTAAAGGACTCTGTTCTTCTGAACTTTCTGATCTGGATATAGCAAACCTCAGAGTAACAACCTCCCAATCAACAAATATTAACTAGATACCTATTATGCATGAATCACTTATGGAGGACCCAACAGAGGAAGGAAAAAACAAAACGTTTAGTTGTCTTCTAGAAGGATTTCATCAGCTAGTTGTGAAGATAAGAAGGAGATCTATTTTTTTAAAAGATAGCTAAAAATTCCACATAGCAAGTGATCATTATCAAAGAATGCAGGTAAGGAAAGCTAAAATAACTTGAAGGGAGAGGAGAATGGATATCTAAAGCTGGCAAAGTAAAAAGAAATCATCTGAAGGAGAAGGCACTGCACAGCAGCATTGAAGAGAAAATTTGGGGGGGATTATGCCTTCAACAAAGTTCCAAAGAGAGTTTGAAACCCAAGCCAATCGCAAAAGGAAAGTCCTAGTGATAGAAGTAGGACATCTTGACTTCTATAAAAACAGCAAGGGTATCTTTGTCAATTAGCGATTGGCTCTTTTCTGCAGATGACATTGCTCTGGAATAGTACGAATGATTCCTCAGTGCCATCTGGCATTTTCTGGCTAAGAACAGCTCCTATGCTGAAACGCAAAAATGGTAGCAGTGAAAATAGCACAGAGAAAATGGTGGTCTATGTTTATTGACATGTCTTGGCATGGAGAAGTAAGAGTCAAGAACTGCTAGACTTTATAGAAACCACATTCATTTTGGTGAGCCCTGAGGCCCTGGAATGCCTTTCCCCACTAGGCAATAAAGTTATTCAGTAAAATTATTGCCTCTGGGAAAAGAGGTTCAAGTAGAAATTAAATTGGCCTCTGATGAATAATAGCCCTTGCTTTAATTTTGAAGCAGACATGTGTGTGACCACCCACCCTTTAACTTATTGGAGCAATAATACCATCAAGGGGTTCCTTACTTATTGAAAATCTTGTAGAACTTTTTTTTTTTTTTTTTTTTTTTTTTTTTTTTTTTTTTTT
>NC_081561.1:6706518-6766613 GCF_022355385.1 Mustela nigripes
CTAAGCATCATACGCTCTAGTTCCATCCATGTTGTTGCAAATGGCAAGATTTCATTTCTTTTGATGGCTGCATAGTATTCCATTGTGTATATATACCACATCTTCTTGATCCATTCATCTGTTGATGGACATCTAGGTTCTTTCCATAGTTTGGCTATTGTGGACATTGCTGCTATAAACATTCGGGTGCATGTGTCCCTTTGGATTCTTGTAGAACTTTTTAACATAATCCTTTAAGACAATCTTCTATTCATCTCTTCAGTGAATGTGGGACCACATATGGAATCAGAAATAGAAAATATTGAATATTTCTAAATCAAAGCCAGGATGCACTAAAATAAGATAATTGCTTTGGTATCTACACAAACAACATCAAGGGACTGACCATGAATGAACAGAGTATCGGAGAGTCTAGCCATAGCCTAGTTGATTTCACGTGCTTATAGAAGTTCTGCTCATATCCGTAACTTTGGTTAAGGGATACGACCTGACCACTGTGTTTTTACCAATAAACTAATTTGGAAAGCAGCACTATAGGCAGTGGTGGACACAACCCAACCTTGGTAAACCAGATTTTCCTTCATAAAAAGCTGGATTCAGCTCACTGAATGACTGGGTCAGTTACTATCAGGACCCAAGACAAAGTCATATAAACTTGAGGCTGCTGACCAAGCTGAGCCATAAACATACAGAGGATCCAGTATGTGTGAGAAGAAATCCATGTGCTTACTTTGAGAACCTGTCTTATTAAGTATCAATAATCACCTTCCATGTTTTTTTCCTTGATCAAAAGGAATCTTTACAGTTCTTAAGTAAATAAGCATCACTGTAGGATCTTAATGGGATCGCCCTGGTCCCTCTTAAAATTCAGAGATTCCTTGCAATACTGGATGAAATTGGCTGACAGCACCCCAAAAGCTGTCCTGTAGCAATGGCATGAATGCTGTGGACACTGGTTTTTTGTAACCACAAACTTTTTCAGGAATGGTTGTTCTTCCTCCATAATGATTAGAGAAATTTTCACACAGCATGACCATTCTGCATATTCACATAGTCTCCAGGGACATTAGTCATGGGCTCAGGATTCCTCCTGAATGTAGTGTGACACAACTTTGGCAAAGGCCTCTAACAAAGCCCTGTGAGAGAAAGCATGGCTAACAACCAGCCCACTACAACTGGAGGCTATTTTCATCTCATACTCAAATTCTTCAAGAGATTCTGTTGTAGTTTCTGGGGAACTGTCTTCAAAAATATCTCCCTATTTATCTCCCATTCCTGCCCCACCCTAACCCTCCACATCCGTTCTGAGCTGGACACCAGTCTGTATTCCCCCACATAACCTACCAAGTATAATTTTATGTTTGAACATACATACTGTGGCATGATATTTTTGAAACATTGACTGATTTTTTTCCTTATGGTGTTTGCCCTTTTTCTCCCCTGCATCTCCTACTCCCACTCACTTCCCCTGCCCCTATTCTGGATTCACTGCCTCAAGGAAGGACAAAAGACAGAAATGGTCTACTGACTTAGCTTTTGTATTTCCTAAAACACCAATGAATTAAGGAAACGACAACAACACATCTCAACAGAGAGAGTGTTCTAGAGAGAGGTAAAAGTTATATAGGTCTCAAGAAGGAGAGACCCCATACCACTCCAAGGCAAGGCTTCCAAGAGCTACCCAGACCTCAAAGGGAGACCATACCTAACGTGCTGAATTTCCTTTCTGGACCAACACCCATAACTCAGGTCTGTTGGACTTCCGGGACAATAAAGAGACCAGCATTATGAGGTGGGTAGCCTGGCTTCTTTCCATATTCTAGGCACCTTGAATCTGAGTCTAGTAAGACAAAAGACTACAGTAGCATCTGGGATTACATTTTCCACTGTCCTAACTGCAATAGAGTTTTGGATCAGAATTAAGTTCAAGGAAAGGAATTAAGTAAAGTAGAAGGTACACTTTTCAAAACTGAGCCTTACAGTTGCTGTATCAGTGTACTGCAGTCTTGTAACCAAATAGAATCTTGAGTGGGATTGGTTTATCTGTGTTCTCCTACAGACTCTCTGCAGCATGTGTTCTCTCTATTCTGGAAATGCTGCTGGCAAGTATACTTGCCTCCGGAATGAAGGATCAGGTTTCTCTTGGATGTAGCTCGCTTAATAATTTTTGTGGCACATGGTAAATTGGTCGGTGAGACAAAATTAATTCAGTGAGATTAATACAGCCCATTTTTAACTGCTTATCACAAATGGTTAAGAGAGGGTACCTACTGCTTGTTATCTAAATTTATTTCATGTGTTTGCTTCCTTCTAAGACTTTCTTTTTTTTTTTTTTTGTCTTTCTTCTTTCCAACAAGATCCTATTGTTACCTCCAGAAATAACATGTTAAGCTGCAGAAAGAGATAAGAGATGAGTAGACTCTCAACAAATAAATTCATTTTAAGAACACCACCATGGGGTGGGGAAGTGTCTGGTGCAAGATGGTTGATTGGGCATGTGAGTTTAATACCCTCCTTGCCAGAAATTCCACTGAAATGACAGTGTTGGAGTGCAAGAAGAAATAAATCTGTAGCAATGAAGAAATTGGGAAGGAAGGTCGATTGTAGATGAAAGACTTCAACACATTTCTTGAATATGAAAGCAGATGGCAACATGTCGATGATGAGACAGAGTAGAAGAAGTTAAAGTCCAAATGTGAGTATGAGGGGAATTTCAGGGGAAGCAGCTGCCAGTTACCATGGCAAAGTGCCAGTGACTGTCTAGGTGAAGGGTTAATGGTTCCCTCTCCCCCCCCCCCTTGTTTTTTTTTTGTTTTCTTTTGGGTTTTGGGTTTTTTTAATGGGGCTGGGAGAGAGACATTGTGAGTGTTCCCAGTCCACACTGCTGGGTGGACATAGGGGGCTCTTCTCCACAGAGTTCCTGGAGGAATTCTTCTGAAGATGTATAAATTCTGTAGGGATCAGCAGAACCAAGACTTAGTTCACATCCAATGGCCCTCAGGAGCTTCTGCCACACTCTGCAGCCCACAGTGCAGTCTCCCTTCCCCAGGCTTGCCCTGTACAGAACAAGAGCAGTGATGGTCAAGTGCACTCAGGTGTTCTCAGTCTTTATCCACAAACATGGATAGAACAAAGGGAGCCAGGTTTTTAGTCCCAGAAGTGAGAGGAAAAATGACTGGAGGCTCTTCTCTAAAGTAATGAATGAATTTGGCTGAAGAGGGATTTGTATTTTAGTGTGAATGTTAGTCTAAGAGTAAAGCTCTCCTTGTTCTGACATTATGGTGAGAAGAGATGAAACAGAATGTCTAACTAAAGGCTCGTTCCCCATGTATACATCCTAAAGCAAAATCTGCCTGTTACTGTTAGCTAGACTTGTGCATTCATATGGAGTTTCTTATCTCCCTTCCCATTTGCCAAACAATCCTATCAAGAAGCATATCAACCCCAACTCAGAAGAAATCAACAAGGGATAGTGATCGTTAAGAAATCCTCCATTTATAAATATCTGTGTACAAACAAGATCACCAGATGTTTGAGTAAAATAACCAGAAGGAAATGGAAAGACCTAAATGCACAAAGTCCCAAGGAAACAGAAATAATTCAGGCACTAGAAAGCTACCTTTAAAGTACTTAATGAATATCTTCAAAGATATTTGAGAAGACATTGTATTCCTAAAGCAAGAGTAGTATGATTGAAAGGAGAACAATTAGAAGACAATTTATAAATTAAATATATAGTACCTAAAATATTAAATTCAATAGAAGGGCTGACTATGAAACCAAAAATGTCTCCTAGGATTTAAAGCAAATAACAAAGAGCAAACTTGAGGGATAATGATAAAATGTATAGAGGATTCACATAGGAGTGGCAGAAATCCACCAGTTGGCTAAGAGGAATTATAAAAAAAGAGAACAGAGAATGTTAATGGGAGAATTTTTTAAAGACATAATAGGATATTTCCTCAAATGGAAGAATGGTAAATCTTACATTTGATGAATCTTTTGAGTACCGAGCAGGATGAATGAAAATAGCTACACAGCTAGTACATCTTTTTGAAATTTCAGAATACCAAAGATTGAAAAAAAAATCACAAAACCTTCCAGAGAAAAATGCAAGGAATCACCCAACTTTTCATTAGTCACATTAAAATCAGATGGTAACAAATCAATGTTTTCGAAGTTCTGCGGGGAAAAAATATTTTGAGACCACAATTCCATACCCAGTCAAACTCGTCTTGTGTGAGAGTAAAGCAAAGATATTTTCAGACATACAAAGGCCCAGTTTATGTGCCATATATTCTGTCTTAGGAGGTCTTCTGAGTATATATCCCAGGAAAACCAAGAAGAAGACCAAAAAGATGACATGGAATGTAGGACTGGCCTTAAAGCCAGGAGGCTACTGAAGAGAAGCCCAAGGATAATGGCTGAGCAGCAGATGTAGACAACAGGTCCAGATTAGAACATTCTGAGTGCGACCCTATTGTGTGGAGCCATGTGGGGGTAAAGGGATGCTGTGTAATAGTAGTTAGCATGATTAAAGGGTGGATACATAGGAGGCTGTGATGGAGACCTATGGTTCTTTTTTAGGTAAGAAAAAAAGAATTCCAATTAGAAGTACCTCATAAACATAAAGAAAAAAAAATCAGGTTCCAAAAGTGAAGAGAAGAAAATATGACTTAATTCTGAGTGACCGATAAAGTAGAAGACCAGAAAAATCCATGTGACCTGAAAATGAGAAACATTTGGCTTCAAGCGCACAGGAATCATGCCATTAGACCTGCCAAGCAGGACACGTAGTCCTCAGCTCCTTCTCCGTCTCTGAAGTCAACATTTATATAGTCTTAACAATGTCAACGCGGCTTATTAGTTTTCCAGTGCTAGAATCCACAGAGAGACAAAGCACGGAAGATTTAATTATCATCGTAGGGTGGAATAGAAATGTTCTCAACTTTGACAAAGTGTAAAGCACAGCTACAGTTGCCTGAAGATGGGAGGTGGGAAGGCAGTGGGAGATGGAGGGGCTGTGGTCCCAGGAGGATCAAATCAAGAGACAGAATTTATGAGTGCAGAGTGGCCATTACCAGGGGCTGGGTTCAGGAAATGCTGGTCGAAGGGTACCAAACTTTGCATGTTTAAGATGAATAATTTCTGGGGATTTAATGTACAGCATGGTGACTATAGTTAATAATACATGTTATATATTTGAAAGTCGCTAGGGAAGTTGATCTTAAATGTTCTCTCCATGGAAATGGTAATTATGTGATGTGATAGAGGTGTCAGCTAGCTCTAAGGTGGCGATCATTCCGCACTGTGTAAGTGTATAAAATCAATATGTATACCTTAAGCTTATATGTCCGTCGCATTTTAATAAAGCTGAAAAAAAAAAGAGATAAAGTTTATGGAATACTAAGTGGAGATTTATTATTAATGCTTACTGTCATAAAAGTAAAATATAATCACCAAAAACTGAAAAGAAGGGAGAAAAAGAAGGTGAGTACGAACAACAAAAGAAACTCTCATTTCTACTGCAGTGCTCAATATTAGTTCTTTACTGCAAGCAGCAGGAATCAGGATGACTAGTTTAGACAGAAAGCGAATTCCTTATAGGGTATTGGAATCAGAGTCCCCTTAAAGGGTCATAGAACTGGTTACACAGTTTCACACAAGGCAGAGCCCAGCTGTCTTGCAGGAGGGGCACAGCAGCCCTAGCATTAAACTGATACAGCTCTGCAGTGATTGTTTTTTGTTTTGTTTTGTTGTTTTAGAGAAATAGAGAAAGCATACTTGAGCAGCGAGGGGAGGGACAGAGGAAGACCAAGAGAGAGAATCTTAAACAGGTCCAATGTCCAGCACAGAGCTCGAGGTAGGGCTCAGTCTCATGACCCTGAGATCTTGACCTGAACCGAAATCAAGCATCCAGAGGCTTAACCAACTGAACCACCCAGGCACACCTGCAATGAGTGGTTTTGTATGGGGGCTGCTCTGAGGAAATCTCCCCACCTCCATCCCAATTCTGGCATAGACTCCATACCCCCTCCCAATGCCACTCAGGCTTGGGTAACAGATGTTCTGCCACTATTGCCCCCATCAGCTTGAAGCCCTGCTACCACTCTCAGCAAAGAAAATGGATCTCCTAATACCAGTTTCCTCATTCTACTGCCTGTTAGGTCACAGCCCATGCTGGTACATCTGGTTAGTGGAGCCATTGCACGCAAGCAAGGGAGGCCAGAGAACGAGTCTTGGCTTCTACCTTGGGGAGGTGGAACCCATACCAGTGGAAATCTCCCCACAGAGGAATAGAAATAGGAAAAAAAAAAAAAAGGTATTCATAAGATATAGAATGTCAGGAACCTAGCAAGTGCCCATCACGCTCAGTGTGACAAAGCAAGAAATCAAATAATATGTGCATAGAGAAATCTGGCAGTAATAGAATAGCATTTAGAAATAGGGCATTTGTCCACCAGAAAACAAAAAGAAATGGGTAAAAGATTGCCTCTGCATAGTGGGATTAGGGTGATAGTGGTATCAAGAGAGCAGAACTCTTCTTTATAATCCTGCCTATGATTTTATTTGACACATGCATATGTAACTTGGATGAAGTCCTCAATTTATAATTTAAAAAAATCACCCTAAAACATTTTTACCTTGATATGAACTCAAAAGTGCCAAAAACCCTCCCAGCATTCACCTGCCCTACACAAATTCCTACTTCAAAATTTTAGTTTTCTTATATTTAAACATTAGCCAAATGCAAGGTGGTATTGAACTTAGTGAAGATGTTTTCTTTTTTCATAAGCACTGATTTTCTTTTATTTCAGGAGAGGAACTTTTGTAATAGTGTGCTGTCCTGAAGGAAATATAGGTTATGTACAGCATCCTGGCAAATGGTGCTGAAGCTGGGCAGGTTCTTTTGTGACACAGTCGTTTATCAAGATAGAGTGAGAACCTCAACCACCAGGAACAGGGCACGGAGCCCAGGAAGGTTGTTCTGTGGAAAACTGCTTCCCCATTTCAAAACTAGTATAGACACTGTTTCCTGTGCCCTTGGTACGTTTCCCATACTCTATCTAGAAACTGATATTTTTCTTCCCTTTTTCTTCCTCTATTTTATTTTTCTTCCCTTTTTTTTTTCTGCTTTGCTGTGCAAAAAGATTGTAAAAAGAATAATAGCTAGTTTTTCCTATGAACCCATCATTTGCCAGGGACCCTTCCATTGTTTCTTGTATTCGTTTATTCAGCTAAGTTTACTGAATACTGTCATTTGCCCAGCACTGGGAATACAGCAAGGAACGATCTAGATTGATCCCTGTAAACACTACAATTGGTCTAGGATAGAATGTCCATTAAGTCTAAGAGACTGGGATGAGGACTCCTAAAGGTTCAAGCCCCACATCACCATTAACTGGCTGACTGATTTTAAACCACTTGCTGTAATTCTCTATTCCTGGTGTCCTTGTCTGAAATGGGAATATTTTTTATCTTATGGGATTATGGTGCGGCTTAAATGACATACATGTAAACACTTGTCATGATATTATTTCAGGAACAAGTAATTATGACAGAGTTATAGAGCAATAAGTATGAAAATAGGTTATAAAAGGAGTCCACAAGAAGCCATCTATTCCTGCCTGGGTAGGTTAAAAAAGGTATCCCAGAGGTGACAGCTCTAAGCCAAAGACAGATAAATGAGTAGGACTGTTAGTTGAGAAACAGGAGAAGAAGGTTGTTCCTGCTGGAGGGAACAAGGCCAAAGGGTTTTCCAAAGTATGCAACTTTCTATTATGTTCAGTGTGGGTGAGTGTGGAGCATGAATCAAAGTGCAACCGGGGAGGGAAGCAGGAACCAAATCAGGGATTTGAAGACAACATTTTTAAAAACTTCATATTTCCTCTAAAAGCAATGAGGAACCACGAGAGGACATTCAACAAAGGCATATTTTGACCAGGTCTGCTTGTAGAAATATCACTCCAGCTGCAATGTAAAAGATGCATAGAAAAGAGGAGAGGCTGGGGGCAAGGATACCCATTAGAAGGGTTTTATTGATCCAAGAAAGAAAGAAAGGTGGCCAGTACAGGTAGAATGGTGGGGACACAAGGAGGTAGAAGCTATTAGTTTGGGGAAAAAATTTAGTGTGGTGGCAAAGAAAGACAAAGTGGTCGAGGATGTTTCAATTGTAGGTGCATGAAAACATTCACTGTAAGAGAACACAGTAAGAGAAGCATATTTTGGGGTGAAAGTAATGAGTTTACTATTGAACATGTTGACTTTGAGAGGCCAGTGAGATATCCAAGTGAAAATAAGTACTAGGCAGTTAAAGATATGTCTTTAGTCCAAGAGAGGTCTGAGCCAAAACAAGGTAGAGGGATAGCCTAATAGCATTTCCTACCAGAGATTTTTCTTTTCCTTGTTGAGAAGAGTTGCCAATAATGCCATGGTTTAAAAAAAAAAAAAAAAAACTCAATGCAGATCTTTCTTGTTTAATGAAGACCATCTTGGTTGGTTCCCCTTTTTCTTAGATAAGCATGGATCTCACTGCCTTACTAGAGGGGAATAATAAGCCCTTGTGTTTTAAATGTGTCTTAAAAGCTGCTTTTAAATTCAAGAGAGTATGTGCTTGAGTGGGAAGGAGTATGTGTCAGTCAGGATATGCTAGGTTCTGCAGTGGTAACAAATAACATGAGCAACGCCACTAGCTTATAATAGCAAAGTTTCCATTTCTCCCTTTTCCTGTGTCCACTGTAGGTCAGTAGAGGGTTCTGCTCATTGTGGTCTCTCAAGTACCCATAATGAAAGAGCAGCCCTATTTCTAAACTTGCCACTGTCTACCAGAAGGAAAAGAGAGCTCTGGAGGATTTAGGACCAGCCAAAATATGCTCTTTTCCAAAAGTGGCCCCCATCACATCTGTTTACAAGTCATCAGTCATAATCAGTCATGTGGCCCCACTAAATCAGAAGATGGTCAGAAAGTGCAATTCGATTGTATACCTGGGAGGTGGAAACCTGGAAATTTTGGGTAAATGGCATTAATGATCACCTCTATGGACCTGGAGCGTATGCCAACCAAGATCTCCTGGGAGCAGCCTAGGCATTCCTTGCTTTTCAAGATCTGTTGGAAGAGAGCACCTAGAAGCACCCATGGTAGCAGCCTCTGGCATTGTGATTTAGAACCAACCTGCCAGTTTAGCTTTCCTAGCACGGGCAATGCTTCTCTCTATGTAGTTCCACCTTCTACTGAGGCTCAGTTGTCACCACATTCCTAAATAGCCTCATCTCCTCTCAAGGGAAGACTCAAATGTCCCTGTGTATCTGTGTTCTGTGCATCTTTGTGTCATTAAAGATGATTCAGTGTCTACTGCTCTGGGCATTAGATGCAATCTTATGATATCAGGTAACTAACACCAAATCATCTCCTGGTTTGAACCTGGTGCCTTGAAGAAGTACCGGGGAGCAAATGGAATCCTTTTTAATCTCTCAGGCTTTGCCCAATTTGGGCGAGCCCCCTTCCTTGATAGGAACACTGGGAAATTAGAAACCCACTCTCAAATCATCACTTTCATAAGGGTAAGCCTCTAATCAAGCACTAGTGTTTACTGTGGAAATGGCGATCTGGTCTGTCATTCACGCTTATCAACTCACCAAATCCAGCCTCTGCTCAGAATGCAGCATTTACCCAGCCCATAGGAGCAAGATAAGGCAGGCTGGACTAGAAACTTCCCAGTTCTCTGAGACTCCTGGGTCCATAAAGGGAAAGGGAAGGGTGGTTTAGGGAAGTGGGCATGGGGAGTAAAATGACCTGTGCATTTCCTGCACCAACATGTGGTCCCCAACTATAGCCATCTGGAGACTGACTGGGATATGTTGTTTGAAGCTGAATTCTGCAGAGGAGACTCCAATATATGGATGGCAGCTGATGTTGTAGATATGAATGGGACAAAAGTGTAAACAAGAACAAAAACTGAGTATCATCACATTGAGAATAAAATATGGGAAAGGAAGAGATGAAGACACTGGAAACTGAGAAGTACCCACCGAGAGAGAAGGAAGCGATCTAAGTGTGATTCTTGGAAGCTAAGGGAAGGGGCAATGCTGGTCAGTGTTCCTGAGAAACACCTAAGACAAAACTGATTTAATAAGAGAGGTGGTGCTGCTTATCTGGCCAGTGCAATCTCAGTGGCAGGATGGGGGTGGGCAGGATGGGGGTGGGAACCATGTAACAGAATGTGGAAGGTGATGGAGAGATGAGAAAGGAAAGATGGAAATATAAGCATCTTCACATGTATTACCTCCAAACATCATATATCCTGTAGCCCGCTATGATTCGTCTCCTCTTTAAAAAAGTAGGAAACAGAGAATTGCCCAAGGTGCTTTGCTGTGGAGCAGAGCTGAGATTTAAACATAAAGTCCTTTCTACACACCACTGCCTCCCCAGGTACCCTTGCAAGCCTTTGTCTCCTTAACCCTGATACCTGCCCCACAACAGGTGTCAGAATGGGCTCTTCATACTCTGACATAAAACAGGACTAAGCAGTAAGAAGGAAGCTCTATGAATACGCTTGTCTGTTGGAGAAACAGAATTACATGAAAAACTGGGGGGCGGGGGGGAGCCAGCAGCAGCTTCCATTTCCTCTTCATGGCAACATGTGTGTTTGTTTTTGTGGGCCCTGTTCATGAGCTCCTACTGCACATCTCAAAATTCATTGGACTCAGATACCCCTTTGCTATGGTGCAAAGATGCTGAACTGCCAAAAGCATGTTACAGGCTGTGCCTTTTTGAAAAACCAGCTTGAACTGATTGTTCTTCAGCTTTTCACATAAATTACAGAACATGAGGCCCACAGCTTTGCCCAAAGTTGTCAACAGGTTTTAATTGTCTCTGCTTTTCCGTACACACAGATGGCTTCGTTATGCTGCTCTGCGCAGACCTCTGCCGTCTCCACTATGAAAAATCAGACACAACAAATGGAAAACGATTTGAAAAGAAAAATTATGATAAAACAAATTCCAAAGTAACTATTGCTATTTTTTTCAGAAGGTAAATGTTATATGAAGGAAAACAGTAGAATTGACAATGCAGAGATAGAGGTAAGGTAAGAAAAACCACAATGATAAGTGTGGATGTTTGAAAGCAGGTATGCAAGCTACTAAGAAAAGTAAACAGAAGTATTTGGAAAAGTCAGGAGATCCTTTTTTATTAATGGCATCTATGATGGGACCGCAATCTCACATTTCTGTTTCCCAGTTCACTCAGAGAGGCAACAAGTGATCCAGCAATTCCACTCACAGAAGTCTCTCCTTCAGAAATCTGACTCTAGGTTTGGAGTCAGGTCATGAACTCAGTAATGAGATGAAGCCATTTCAGGTTCTTCTCTCAGGACAGATTTTGCCTAAGATTCTTTCTCCTTCTGTCCCTCCTGCTTGAGCTCTCTCTCTCTCTCTCTCTCTCAAATAAATAAATAAAACTTTCTTTCTTTCTTTCTTTTTAAAGGAATGGGAAAGTATGTATAGTATGTAACAAATTACACTGTAGCACTTTTATAGTAGCAAAAACTGGGGAGTAAATTAGTTAAGCATAGTTCAAATATATGGCAAGATACCATACACTTTTAAAATTGATCATGATGCAGCCTCTATTTAAGGACATAAGATGACTGTGATTTATTAAGAGAGGAAAAAAGTCAAACACCTAGAAATGATTCAGTCTGTATACTCAATGCCTGCTTGTATGTTCCCCTATCCATAGAAGGAAGTCTGATCTATGTTTCTTGAAATGATAATAATACTTGGATTGTAGCAATGGACTTTTGGGTTATTTTAATTTTCTCCATTCTATCACTCTCTAATGTCCAGATTTCTCACACTTTAACAAAACATATTATCTTTAAAATTAAAAACAACAACAACAATGAAGCCATTTTCATTTTTAAAAATAAATAAATAAATAAATCCCATGGTACCCAAGAAGCTCTCGGTACTGCCTTCCTGAGCTGCTGCTGACAATTTGGAGCCTTCGGTGTGTAGTACAATCCAGGCCAGAAAAGAGAGGTGAAAAGACCACCATATCTTGCAGGTGATGACACCCACTTGCATTTGTCCTCCATTGAGGAGGGCAACTGTCATAAGCTGGCTCTGTGCACAGCATCTGGTTCAGGAAGAAGCACTCAATTAGTAGATATTGAATAAAATATTTCGCTTGCAGGAGAGATACACATACATACCACCAGGTATTTGAAAAGAGTGATGGATAATATAACAGAAAAGCAAAAAGCCACAAAATTAAGAAATCTGGGGTTCAAATCCCCGCTCTAGATTTGTATTACATGAATTCACACAATTTATTTAACTCTGATGCTCAGATTTCTCATTTGAAAAATGAAAGATGATAAAACTGATAAAGATGGTCAAACAGGTAGAATGAGTGACATAGCACATTTAAGTGGCTCGTTTATTGCAGATAATCAAATTATTATTATTATTGGCATAATACCCATAATGTTGGCAAGAACAGTAAGGAAAACCATTGGTTAAGAGACAGAAAATCTATGTTCTTATGAGAATTTCTGTTATGACTAATGGTGAGACCTTGGATAGCACCCTGGGCTCTGTGTCTGGTTCATACCTATCTCAACACTGTGTTGAGGCCAAAAAAGGATGCTATATGAGAATGTCCTTTGCATAAATGTAAGGACTGTTCCTGAAATACTTAAAGTCATCCTTTAAAATAGGAACCAACACAAAGAACAACAAATATATATTCATTTCTATTGTAGTCTTGCTACCCGGTGGCAAAGGAGATACGCAGTTCTGTGGAAGTAAGTTATCATGAAATTATTATTAACTACTGCCATTAAGAAAAGTATATTAAAAAACCAGTTGATACATTCTAATGGCACAAAATGCAAGATATCAAAGAGAATACCATCAAAAATAAGAATCCTTCTCTCGGGTCTCCTCCAATCTCCTGGTTTACCTTCTCTGAAGCAACCAAAGTAACCAATTCTTTGTGTATCCTCCAGAGACATTTTATATGTTAGCCTGCATATACACATATACTACACATATACACATATGCACAAACACATGCATACATGTGCACATACATGAATACATTGTGTTTACTCAAATAGCAACATGCTACATCCATTGTTATGCATAGTCTTAAAATTAACAATGTACTTCCCATATGCAATATGTAAAGAGCTACCCCATTCTTTTTAATGGCTGCATGGTATTCCATAATATGGATATAACATATCTATTGTCTATTAGCAGGATGGTAAGTTGTTTCCAACACAAAATGCTCTGGTGGATAGCCTTATATGTAAGTCATGTCACATGTATGAGTACATTTATGATAAATACATAGAAGTTCAAAGGGTATCACCATTTTACATTTTTTTTTTTAAAAATTATTTACTGGGGTACCTGGGTGGCTCAGTGGGTTAAGCTGCTGCCTTCAGCTCGGGTCATGATCCCAGGGTCCTGGGATTGAGTCCCATGTCGGGCTCTCTGCTCAGTGGGGAGCCTGCTTCCCTCTCTCTCTCTCTCTGCCTGCCTCTCTGCCTACTTGTGATCTCTCTCCGACAAATAAATAAATAAAATCTTTTTTTAAAAAACTTTATTTATTTATTTGTCAGAGAGAGATCACAAGTAGGCAGAGAGGTAGGCAGAGAGAGAAACAGGTGGATAGAGAGAGACCGGCTCCCCACTGAGCATAGAGCCCGATGCGAGGCTCGTTCCCAAGTCCCTGAAACCGTGACCTGAGCCAAAGGCAGAGGCCCAACCCACTGAGCCACCCAGACGCCCCAACATTTTACATTTTTAATGGTATTGCTAATTGCAATTCATAGAGACTATACCAAATTACATTCCCACCAGCAATGTTATGAGAGAGCCTGTTTTTTAGTTTCCAGCCAGTGCAACATGTATTGCTATATAATAGGTAGGACAAAAAATGATGTGTCATTATAGTTTATTTTAATTAATTAATTTATTTTCAGGATAACAGTATTCATTATTTTTTCACCACACCCAGTGCTCCAAGCGATCCGTGCCCTTTATAATACCCACCACCTGGTACCCCGACCTCCCACCCCCCGCCACTTCAAACCCCTCAGATTGTTTTTCAGAGTCCATAGTCTCTCATTACAGTTTTAACTACTATTTTCCTTGTTATATATAAGGTTGAATATCATTTTGTTTGAGAATTACTTGTATTTTCTTTATTATGAAATTGTTCTTCCATATCTTTTATCCATTTTCCTACTGGGTTGTTTGTTTTCTTACTGATTAGAAACTATCAGTGTTTTCTTTGATGGCTTTATTCATTCTTAGGAAGGATTTCCTTACTTAAATTTTTAAAATATTATATATTTTCTAATTCTTATAATTCCCCCTTTTAACATCTAAATTTTAATTAATCTCTAGATTTCTTTGTATATAATGTATAAGATGGGAATCCAATTTTTTCCAGATACTTTTCAAGGTAATCCAAAATGGTTACCTCCATAGTCCCTATTTTTACCCTAAAGGCCACCTATATCATTTACTAAATTCCTATATGTATTTTGGTTTATTTCTGGACTTCTTATTCTGTTTTATTTATCTGTTTTTCTAGCCATGCAGCAGTATCACGTTGTTTTAATTTTTGCAGCTTTAGAATATGCTTTGATATCTAATAGAGATAGTTCTTCTCTCTCTCTTTTTTAATGTTCCTGGCCATTCTGACTTATTTTTTTCTCACATTATGCTTATAATCAATGTATCTAGTTAAGTGATTGTTGGAGTTGCATAATATTTATGGATTAATTTGAGAAAAAAATTTATGAAGTTGACTTTTTCTACTCATGAAAAGACTATGGTCTTTTCTAGTAGAATTCCTTTTTGAATGAGGTAAACAAAAATCAATCTTTATGTGCCAGGATGTCAGAATCCTAATACAAAGTTTTATTCAGAATCTACAGGCCCACTTATTTGATTGACACAAAACCCTGTTTTGCCTTAGATGCTCTGTTCCTATTTTTGCAGAAAAAGATACTCAACAACTTAAATAAGGCTTCTCTGAATGTCACATTTGCACAACAAGGGCAGAACCAAGACTAAATGAGTGACTCACATGTGGAATGCATCTATTTAATAATGCATTGACCTCCAAATGCTCTAAAATTAGTTAGGTATTCTTGCCCAACCCAAAACACAACTTAGTTCCATTCCTTCATCCCAGATACTGCATGATGCATCAGCCAACAAGAAAACATCTTGAAACTATCTCATTTGGAACCACTCAAAAAAATAGGCCTTACCACTTAACACTTAATAACTAGCTTTGAAAGATATCAAATGTCTTTGACAACTGATAATCTTGGAAATTTTTTATTATTGAATATTCCCATCATATAATTATCAAATTATCTGACAATTTAATAGTGTATTTTATAATCAAGTGCCATCAACTCCTTAGACCAAGAAGGAGTCCCCCAACTGATCATTAACTGATTTTTCCAAGGTCATACAGAGAGTCCATCAGGGAGCTGAGATTAAAGGAAGGAACTATTTTCATGACCACAAGAACCAACCAGCTCAGCCAGTTGTTTCTGAAACACAGTCTATTAGCTCTGGGCTTATTTTTAAATAGCTCTTTGTCCGTTAATTGATTACTTCCCTCATACATAGTTCTTGGGTGGGCCAGTTAATTCCCAATTATTGTTCCATTGTCACTACTAACACACAATCTGGTGTATCAGGAAAGGCAGGACATGGTTAGGGACAAACCTATTCTATCTGAAGCATGACTCTGAAACTTATGAATTTGAACAAGTTATCAAAATAAATGTTTCGCGTGATGTGGCCCATGGACTAACCGAACCAGAATATCTTAGGTGTTTGTTTAAAATGCTCATTCTTAAACCTCTTCCTTTATGTCCTAAACTAGGATCTCTGGGGCTGGCTAAGTCATCTTCATCGTTAACAACATTCCCAGGAGATTCTTGTCCATGCAAATTGCCTCAACTTTATCTGTTCATCTATAAATTGGCACATGATAAACCTTTATCATAGGGTGGTTTTGGGAGTTTCAAATAATTATAAACACAAAGCACCTGCACATAGAAGTAACTCAATAACATCACTTTCCTTCCTCTCCTCTTTTTCTCTTCTACCAAATAATAAGGGAAAACGGAGATGAATATAGCATGCTATTTTTAAGTTTTTTGTTCTTTGCTAGGAATAGATGAAGCCACTATCTTGTTCTTGGAACTAAATAAATCTTAGTCATCTAAAACGCAAACTGAAAATTTTTCATGAAAACCATTTAATTGATGTTATAGATCTGAATGTACCAGATGGCCACATAATTTTGAAATACCAGTAGGCAGAAATCCTCCACAATGTATACTTCAGTTATCAATCTACTGCCTCTTGTCTCTAAATTCATACTTCATTGCCTGCTCTGGGAAAATGGATATGGGCCCCTTAAATAGTATTCCTCTGCTTGATGGCATGATATTAAACTTTGTCAGTAGAGGGCATTGGAGAGACATTACAAGAAGAAAGGATTTTGCTTCTAGGTTTCTATGTGCTTGCTTGCCAGACTCCTACAGTGTGCATGTCTTCCCCAGCACCCAGCTCCTGTAGCGTCCATGATTTCCCCAATGCCAAGATCTTGCAATATGGGCAGGTTAGCCAGCACCAGATTCTTATGGCAATTATAAATCCTCCAGTTCCTAGCTCTTACAGTACACAGAAACGAGCAGCTTCCCCCAGCACTCCCTTCAAGCTGAGATGCTAACTTCTAAATCTAGTCCTAGCGCATTAACAGAAATCTGCTTTACCCCTCTACTTAATATATATATATATATATATATATATATATATATATATATGCATCAGATGAACAGCATCCCAGGACAGCATTCTCCAAAAGAAAGGAGGCAAAAAAGGCAAGTATTCACCTTGATACTTGGAGTTTGCAAGCCACAGTGCAGCCAGGAAGGGGGAAGTCAAATGGAGCCCAGTGATTGAGGACTCAAGTTTAATATTTGGATAGGCCAGAGTTCTAAACTTCTCAGAGTGGGGTACTAGAGGAGAGAAAACTGAACAGAGAAATCTTTAAAAGATTCATCTTAAGTGCTTAACTAAGTTGACATGTGCATGCACTGGAAGGAACTACCATACTAGGAGGGAAAGCACTGAAAAAGAGCAGGTGCAACAATCCCCAGAGACGGAAAGCATTTGCTGAAGTAGAAAGACCTCTGGATACTCAATAGAGTATTGAGTACCATCCTTAGCAGAGAATTGCCTCAGTAGTGAAGCGAAGTGTCAAGTCCATTCTGGACCTCTTGTCTTGGCTTGGGCTGCTACAGCAAAATGCCATTTTTGCTCTGTTGGCTTAACCAACAGAGGTTTATTTCTCATAGTTCTGGAGCCTGAAAAATCCAAGACCAAGGTGCCTACTATCAGTGGCTGGTGAGAGTTCTCTTCCTGACTTGCTGACACCTGCCTTCTTACTGTCCTCACATGTGGAAAGAGAGCAACTCTGGTGTTTCTTCCTCTTCTTAAAAGACACCAATCCCATCACGGGAGTCTCATCCACACGACCTCATCTAAACCTACTTACCACCCAAATCCTCCACCTTGAAGTATATTCTCGTGGGGGATAAGACTTCATTACCTGAATCTAGAGGGGCACAAATTTTCAGTCCATAACACCTGCTTAGCAAAACTTAAAATTAAACCTCTCAAGAACTGGGCAGTTTTCAAGTAAATGAACTGTACTCCAGAACAACAACAAAAGAACTTAAAAGAATAACTCTCCCCCTCCTAAAAAAATAAAACAATTTCCAAAAAACATAAAATTCAAAATGTTTAGCATCCAATACAAAGCATTAGGATTTCAAAGAAGCAGGAAAAGATGAGCCATAATCAGAAGAAAAATAAATCAATAGAAACAGACCCAGAAATGACAAATATTATAGAATTAGTAGACGAGGACATTAAATACTTACTATAAATATATTCCATATGTTCAAGGAGGCAAAGAAAACATGATCACAATAAGGAGAAAAATTAAAGATGTAAAAGATAACTATACTTCTAGATATAAAAAACTCACTAGATGGGAATAAGAGCAGATTAACACACAGCAGAAGAAAATATTAGTTTGTGCCATAGCAGCAGGAACTATTAATAATGAATACATAAAGAAAAAATACCAAAATAAATAAAATAATAATAATAAGTGAACAGAGCTTCAGTGAGATATAAGACTATATCAACTAGTCTGATATATATGTAATTGAAATCCCAGTAGGACATTGTGGGGTGGGGGAGAAAGAGATAAGTAATGGCTTAAAATTTTCCAAATTTGTTAAGAACTAATTAAAGCCCTACAGATACAAAAAGCTCAACAAATCCTGAGCAGAAGAAATGTGAAGATAACCATACTAAGAAACATAGTCAAAGGGAAAAGGGAAGGGTGGGGGAATCAGAGAGAGAGTTGAGCCACGAGAGAATATGGATTCCAGGAAATAAACTGAGGGTTTTAGAGGGGAGGGGTAGGGGAATATGTTGGCCCAGTGATGGGTATTAAGGAGGGTACTACTGCATAGAGCACTGGGTGTTATAATGAACAATGAATCATGAAATACTACATCAAAAACTAATGATGAACTGTAGTACTAACATAATATAATAATTCTAAAAAAAAAAAAAAAAAGAGCCAAATTGCTAAAAAACAGGGATAAAGGTGCAGAACCATTTCAATGGAGAAAGGATAGTCTTCAACATTTAGTGCTAGAACAATTGGATATCCACATGCAAAAAAAGAACATTGATCCACACCTTGCGCCCTACATAAAAATTGTAGAGTGGGTCATATCCGAAATGTGAAACTTAAAAATTCTAGAAGATCATATTTATGAGCTTAGATGGTCAAAAATTTCTAGATAAGATACCAAAAGTAAGACTCATATTTTAGAAGTTATAATTTGAACTGTATCAATGTAAAATCTTTTAGTTTTCAAAATGCATCATGGGGCACTTGGGTGGCTCAGTTGGTTAAGTGTCTGTCTTTGGCTCTGGTTGTGACCTCAGGGTTCTGA
Source organism: Mustela nigripes (assembly GCF_022355385.1). Taxonomy (NCBI): domain Eukaryota; kingdom Metazoa; phylum Chordata; class Mammalia; order Carnivora; family Mustelidae; genus Mustela; species Mustela nigripes. The sequence goes on from NC_081561.1 coordinate 6,725,613, forward strand.
AGTTGAGCCTCACATAGGGCTTTCTGCTCAGCAGGGAATCTGCTGCTGCTTCTCTCTCTCTCTCTCTCTCTTCCCCTCCCCCTGCTTGTGCTTGCTTCCTCTCTCTGTCTCAAATTAATAAAGAAAATCTTTTAGGAAAACCCAAATGTGTAACGAAGAATATTAAAAGACAAGCCACCAATGTGGAATGAATATTTGCAAAACAACTGATAAAGAACTTGTATCCAAAATATAGAAAGAATTCTCACAACTCAAAAATAAGAAAATGAAATACCGATAAAAACAAAAAAGCAAAGATTTGAACAGACATTTCACCAAAGAAATATAAATGGCAAGTAAGCACATGGAAAAGTGCTCAATATTGTTAGTTAGGGAAATGCAAATTAAAACTCCAAAAAGTAAATATGACACAAAATCATGAGCAATAAAAGAAAAAATAAATAAACTGGACATCACCAAAATGAGAAACTTCTGTGCCTCCAAGGAAACGATTCCAGAAAGTGGGCATAAAAAAGAAAAGAAAGTGAAGGCCGTCCACATAATGGGAGAAAACTTTTTCCAAATTATATATCTGTTAAGAGGTTATATCTAATATATATGCCACATATATTAGAGAGATATGTGTGTGTGTAACAAAACAAATCATATATATAAACATATGTATTATGTGTATACATAATGTGTATTATATGTATAATGTGATTCAATAATGAATCACCCAGTTAAAGATAATTACCCAATTTAAAAATGGACAAAGTAACTAAATAGTTTTTTTCAAAAGAAGATACACAAATAGCCAGTAAATACACACACACACAAAAAAAATGCTCTACATCATTAGCCATGGGGGAAATGCAAATAAAAAGCATGATGAGCTAACACTTGGCAGTCACTATGGAGGCAGAATGAAAAAGAATAAATGACCATACCCAGGATTGATGAGGAACCCTCATATACTGCTGGCAGGAATATAAGTTGTCATGGCCACTTGGAAAATACAGTACCCCAAAGAGTTTGGCAGTTCAATCAGTTAAATACAGAATTACCATATGATAGCAATTCCACTTCTAAGTACCCAATATTTTTTTATTTAAATTCAATTTAATTAACATATACTGTATTATGAGATTCAAAGGTAGAATTTGGTAATTCTTCAGTTGCATACAACACCTCGTGCTTGTTACTTCAAGTGCCCTTCTTAAAGCTTATTACCCAATTATCTCATCTTCCCATTCACCTCTCCTCCAGCAACTTTTAGTTTGTTTCTTATAGTTAGGACTCTTTTATGGCTTGCCTCCCTCTTTTATTTCCTCTTATTTTATTTTTCTTTCCCTTTTCCTATGTTTATTTGTTTTTTTTCTTAAAATCCACATATGAGTGAAATCATATGGTATTTGTCTTTCTCTGACTGATCTATTTCACTTAGCGTAATACCCTTTAGTTCCAAAATTTCATTCTTTTTGATGGCTGAGTAATATTCCACCATATATATATAACAACTTCTTTATCCATTCATCTGTCAGTAGACATCTGTGCTCTTTCCATATTTTGACAATTGTGGACATTGCTGCTATAAACACTAGGGTGCATGTGCTTCTTCAAATAACTATATTTGTATACTTTGGATAAATACCAAGTAGTGCAAATTCTATATTGTGGGGTAGATCTATTTTTAACTTTTTGAGGAACCTCCATACTGTTTTCCAGAGTAGCTGCACCAGCTTGCATTCCTACCAACAGTATAAGAGGGTTTCCTTTTCTCCACATCTTTGCCAACAACTTGTTTCCTAAGTCGTTAATTCTAGCCATTCTGACCAGTGCAAGGTGGTATCTCATGGTTTTGATTTGGACTTCCCTGATGCTGAGTGATCATGAACATTTTTTTTTTCATGTGCCTGTTGGCCATCTGTATGTCTTCTTTGGAGCAAATTCTGTTCATGCCTTCTGCCCATTTCTTGACTGGGTTTTTTATTTTCTAGGTGTTGAGTTTGATAAGTCCTTTATAGATTTTGAATACTAGTCCTTTATCTGATAAGACATTTGCAAATATCTTCTTCCATTCTGTAGGTTGCCTTTTAGTTTTGTTGACTATTTCCTTTGCTGTGCAGAAGGAAAAGCATGTCTAAAGTGAATATCACTGTGTTTTAATGAGAGTTAATGCCTGGCTTCCATACAGATATAACAGTCGGAGGACGGCACATGGTGTCCAAGAAGGAATGTGTTGCTTACAATTGTTGAGGCCCCAAAGTGAGTCCCATATCAGTCAGAGACACAAGTTGACAGTATCTCTAAGGTGGCCTTCTAGTTGGCTTTTGGACTTTAAATTTCCCAGCTCAGTTTGAACAATTGAGTCTAGTCCTTGATTCTGGAGGCACAGCCAGCAGGAGACAGTATAACCTGTCCCATTTGTACATACCGCTAACCAAGTGGCATCCATCCATCCCATAGAATGGCTGATCTTTGTGAATTGGGGTTCACAGGTTTTCTAGGTGAGAGGCTTAGGAGCTAGATTCATCCCCTGCTGTTTTCAAGACTTCTTGGTAACATTAAAGTGAAAAGAGATCAGAGGTCAGAGCTCCCTGGAAAGGGATGGCAGACCCAGTGGTCAGTTAAATTTAAGGTGCTTCCAACTATTTAGAAGAGCCACACAAATCGGAAAGCCCCTAAGGGTGATTCTGAATTAATGTCCTCATCCAGTATACACCCTTGAATCAAAGATGTTTCCTTCCTAAGTGTCAGCGTTGTTCTCCCTTTACCATAATGAACTTATAATTTCCCACTCCAGTGGGTATAACTTCATTTTTTATACAATTATTCCCTACTTGCACTCACACCTTTCATCCAGAAAGGTCAGATACAAAAAGCACATGGATGTTTCATAAAACTTATAAAGATCTAGTATGTCCCGCACATGGGCCACTGTTCAGGGACTCACAGAGCAGTATACTCAACCAAATGGTATTTACTCTTATCCTGACTGTCCTGGGCAACAAGGATATCCTTATGGTCATTAAGTTTATCATATAGGATCATGTCATCCCACTAGAAAATCCAGATGGCCAAACCATAAATAAATTTAATTCCCAGACCCCTTTGGCTTGGGGCACCAACAAGTCTAGCCTGGAATTGCTGTCAGGAGAAAGAAAGGATCCACCTAGGAATAGTCAGAGTGGATTTGCAAATATTCCTGTGGATCTAATTAACCTTTCCTATTCATCCTGCTCATTACTTAGGAAGCACCAAGAAATAGTCTCTTTCTGAGGCAGTTCCCCTATGAAGTATGTGGATCAAGAGGACTTCTGCATAAGTGACTTAGACCTCTTGACCAGCAGCTGAGATTGCTTTGCATAGTTCATGAGGGTGTCTTTAATCTGACAGTCTGTCATTTTCCAAGTAGCAGGCTAGATGCCTGGGTCACTGGCAATAGCCCAAGAGTCAGTAGATAGTCAACATTCATCAGGGCACACATTGGCCAGAGATATGAGAACAACATGTATAATCCAGAAGTGCAGGAGATTAACTCCCATAAGGCTCACCTTGGACAAGTGAGATATAGGATTAGGTAGACAATTCCCTCTTTCCCTCCTAGATGGGCTGTCCTGCAACATAATTATAAGGCTTCTTAGAGGACAACCAACATGACATGGAGCAACCGGCCACCTAGAGCTGTGGCCAGCTCACTGAAGGACCTTCTACTGACACTCCCTTCTTTCTTCCTCTTGCTCCTGCTACCTCACTCTTGCTCTGTGATTGTTTAGTCCTCGATAAAGTAGAAGCACGAAGAGGGAAACAAAGGCAAGGACAATAAGAACGAATTCCAGTTGGGAATTTTGTACTCTGCCTCATGTCATTCTACAAAATTCACCAGTTCCCAGAATGGTGACTAGTACTATTAGAGAAGGTTATTATGTTGCAATTTTTGTGGTAAGCTATTAGGAGGGGGGATGGTAATTTAGAAGCAAAATCTAATTGAAATCATTCTGATTTTCTCTTTGTTAAAAACATTTTATATTGCCGATCTGTAAGGCACTATCATCCACTTGCTGTCCACATACCCTAATTGCAGGCCAGGTAGATAGGAGGACATAAACAGTCTCCCAGGCACTGGCCTTGCAAAATCAAACTTATAAACCAATGACAAATGTTACATTTTGTTTCAGAGCAGGACAATAAATGTATTTAAAATAAATAAAACTTTTAAAAACTGACTTTTTTTTTTTTTTTTACTTTGAATCAAACCTATCATTCATTAGCATACATTTCCCTCTTCCCATCTGGAAACCAGAAATATTGATGATCTATATCATGTAGCAGCATCCAAGAAAATCATTTAGGAACTGTAAGTTTGAATGTGTGTAAAAATTTGTATTTTATCTGTGTTTTTTGTATGATTGGGGTATTTTCCCCTTTTGGAGGAATTATGATTTAGATAAATTTTTCCAGCACTGCCTCTGAACTCAGCGTATTCTGGGGTGTTTTAGAATTTATGTCCCACTCTGCATTTTTCAGCCCCACTATTTCTTTGTAAGGTATCCCAGTGGGAAGGAACCAGAAAACCATTTCTTTTTTTCTTCCCCAAGAATCTTAAAACTCACATTAAAAAGATGAAATAACCAACAATGGCTCCCAAGGGGAATCTGAGAAGCAGAGAAGATTCATGAGGGCTCCTTAATGCACACATTTCTCTCTATATATTCACAGCCCACATGAAGATCAGAACTCACAGGTGGGAGGAGATAGGGTCCTGAGCTTTGCTCACACTTTCGCTTTATGTATGTATTTATATTTAGAGGTGGGGAAGGGACAGAGGAAGAGAGAGCGAGAGAGAATCTTAAGCAGGCTCTATGCCGCGCATGGAGCCCAGTGCGGGCCTCAATATCACTACCCTGAGATCATGACCTGCGCTGAAATCAAGAGTCAGCCACTTAACCAACTGAACCACTCAGGCACCGCAACCTTGCTCACGTTTTTAAGGAGATAGCTAATGGTTGAGACACCATCCTCGTCACATGGTGTACTGCCCTAGCCCAGTGGAATCCATTTCTTCCTACAACACTTTCCACTTCTGTTCGGAAGGACTTAAACCACATCAAAGCTATATAAAAGGTTTTCCACACACTAGCTGTTTGACTTACTATCAGGGAAATGTGATCCAAGTCACCATAGGCTGAATGCCAGGAACACGGCAGTTTCCCTGGGTAATAGCTACCGAAGAGGCTCGCCCTTGCAGGGAAAGTGGTCAGCCTGGACACGTCATGCAATTGAATGCACCCTGCAGACACCCAGCCAATAAATACTTGTTCTGCCTTAATGGAGCCTGTGATGGTCTGAATGTTTGTGTGCCCCTAGAGAACGTGTGTTGATGTTCTAACCCCCAGTGTAATGGTATTAGGAGTCAAGATCTTTGGGAGGTGCTTAGGTCCTTAGGGTGGAGCCCTCATGAACATTAACGCTCTTGTCCGAAAAGCTCCAGAGAGATCCCTTGCCCTTCTGCTATGTAAGGAGGTAATGAGAAGTCTGTGGCCCAGAAGAGGGCTCTCACCCAACCCTGCTGGCACCATGATCTCAGACTTTCGGCCTCCAGAGCCGTGAGCAATGAATTTCTGTGTTTATAAACCACCCAGTCAGTGGCATTTTGTTTTAACAGCCCAAATGGGCCAAGAGTGTACGCACAAGGAGCAGGGAGGAAGAAAGATGAACACGTGGATCAGGGAGTATTCAGAATCTTGACCAGCAGATTGCAAACCCATCACACTTGCTGCTGGAACACAACCCGGATCCTCGCCAATGTGCCTGGGGCCGTGTCAAATCCTGTGAGAAAACTCCAAGAGATGGAGGGCAACAGCCTTCCTGGGCAGACGCCTGGATTAAACAGGGGAGGATCCCTGGAGTGTTTCCTTGTCCTCCTCTACATAGATCTGGTAAGTGTGGAGAATTCTTAACTTGCTCTTATCATTTAAAGCTAAGAGATATTGTCATTTAAAGCCAACCTGCACATAAATCACATCTCACATGTGGCCCACACCCTGCACTTAAATCTATATCCTGTTTGTAATCGGATCTTGTGGAAGGTATAAAGGAAGCGATTGTAAGAAATAGACACCTACTGATCATTAGTGGGTAGTCCCCCCATCATTTCCGCTCCGATCACTGTTGTACCAGAGTTTTCGCATCCGAGAGACCACCAAGGAGCCAACACCGATCAATCACACGAGGGTTTATTCTACAAGCTTAAGCTTGGGCTCAAGTATACACGACACAGCGGAGTAGGGACTTGGACCCCGAGCTTAGTTAAGGCAGGGGTGTTTATGGGTTCCCGTTACTAAGCAGGGTGGGGTTCCTTAGAACTAAAGTAAAGTAGGGGAAATTTCAGCCCTTGGGCACAGGAGTCTGAGATGGCTGCCAGAGCTAAGATGGCTGTACTTATGCTAAGGCTAAACATGAGGGGGGATGGCCTTAATTTTTCTCGGCCTCCACAATCACCAGGATCTTCACCTAGAGAAGGTGACACTTGCATTCTTGTGACCATGTAAATTCCTTGCTGGAAACCATGGAAGCAAAAGAGAGAGAAGCCAAGAAGGGAATGCTATAGCTGGGAAGAGAGACAAAGGCAAGCAGGATGCCAAGTTCATCAGACTAGTTCTAGGCCATGGGCCAGTGGCTGAGAAACGTTAAGACTCCAAGTTTTCTTTTAAGGAAAAAAAAAAAAGTTTCCATATAGTTTGACCTTTTGTTTAAGCGTGTTCTATAAATTTAAAAATGCAACTAAGACATTGCCTCATCATGAAAAGCTGCTGATGGAACAGATTGAGGAAGTGGGAACAACCTTTGTCGGTCTCAGTGCTTGGGGTTTGGAATTAGACACGGGGGCACGAGCCCTTTGTATCAGGCACAAACTACCTGTTCTCTTTCCCAACATTGGGTCTTGATCTCAGCATTCTACAGGCCTTTCTTAAAGAGGGAAATCAACAGTTAAGGCTGCTTGTCAGAGGGCTGGCTATTTTCAGTGCTATTGTTATGACAGCTCTGGCTTCCTAAAGGATTATTAAGAAAAAAGGCCACCTCTTCGAAATCTACATCGAGTTGTTAAGGCAACAAACCCAAGATTAAATCTGGAAATGTTTGCTCCGCCACCCGCTTCCTCTCCCCTATTATCTATTTCACATGTTCTTGTTGTTGATGCCAGCTAGCAGATCATCACTCCATCTCTGCCACCTCATCCCAGCCATCAAAGACAAGTGCGGATTTGAAAAATGGCATTGCCATGTGCATTTGTGTGTCTATGACATTAGTATGTCTGTGAGCTTGTGTAGGAGTCTGGAAGTAGTTCATCGCTACGTTCTGTTTGTCACATTTAACCAAAGAGGCCGCCATCCTTTATCCTGATAAAGAAAGGACATCCAGAAAACTTCGGGGGCACTTGGTGGATTTCTGCAGTCAAAGATTGGAAGAAAGACAGGACTTCCCACAGCATAGAGGTGGTGAATTACAGGGAGTGTGTAGAGTTAGCTGGTGCCTACATAGAGTATGGGTAGGAGAGGAGGGGGAAATAAAGCTTGAGCAATAATGAGGACATTTGGAAATCTGCAAGGGCCAGGTTTGTGAACAGGGGAATGAGCGACATGCAAAGTGAAGCTTTCCTAGGAATGACACAGGCCCCAGTGTGAGAAGGGACAGGGACAGGCTTGAGGCAGCGCCAGCCAGTGATCAATCATATCAGCGGCTGAGGAAAAGAAACCTCACGAAGGAGAGAGCTAGGATTCTGACTGTGAGGATGGGAAAGACAGAGCAGAAGGGGGGATGTCACCGGTGGTGGCAGGATGTGCAGAGGCCTGGACACCAGGGACGGAAGTACAGGTGGTGAAAGAGCCATTGGGGAGGAAGGGAGCCTGGGAAGGAAGCGTGGGTCTAGGAAGGAAGAAGTCTAGGGTGGCAGATAATGTGTTCTGACTTGAGGAATGTCCAGCCGGCGACATCTGACAAGTGTCAGATGTAGGACACTTGAAGACCATGAGGCCAGAGATCCCATCTACATGATTCCCAAGTGAGAAGATAAACAGGGAGAAAACAGCAGGGAATTGAGGAGGAGGTTCAGCCGTAACACCACTTTCTAACCCGTGGGTCTGTGAACCTGGCCACGGCAGACCCTAACCCAGGGAGCCTGTGTGGATGAAGACCGCTCATCCAAGACGCTGTATGGTCTCCTGAATCCCAGCAGTCAGTGCATTGGCTGTAGATATTCTCCCCTCCCTGGACGGGTGAGCTAAGAGGTCCTGGGGAAAAGCCTCGAATTTCACACACTTTGTGACCCAATTTCTATCAGGCTGACAGAAGCTCTTCTCACGCCGGATGACAGGTCTGAAAGCCGCTTAGTAGAATGGGTGGTGAGTTACGTGAGCATACTTTCAGACTCATTGAATTCCCTTCCGTTCGGCTTCTGCAAAAGAACTTTTGTTTTAAGTGCTACCTTTTACTTCTCTAGGAGGGACTGGCGGGGTGGAGTAACGGCTGACTTGAGTGTGTTTTCTGCAGTGGACCTAGGGGCGGGGTCGGTCTTGCAGGAGGGAATGGGAGGAAGAGACCTAAGGAGGCTGTGTGTGCAGTTAATGCTTCTGCCAGAGGCCTCTGCCTTACCTACACCACTGGCTTCCAAATCTGAGTGAATCACCTTGCGGGGAGGGCTGGGGTGCGGTGGCAGTTGGGGGGGGGGGCTTTCGTTGCACAGATAATTTAGTCCAACCAGACAAACTCAATTAGAATTTCAGGAAGTGGAACTCAGGAATCTGATTCTCAAAAATCTCACCAGCTCTCGGCATAGCTTACTCAAGACCTTTTCTTCAGGAATTACTGCCTTAGGGCATTCCATTCTTGCTCTGTAAGAAATACCAAGTGATTTTCAACAGTTGCAGGAATTTTCCTGGCAAGGTCTATAAAGAATAGGGGTGATGGCTTGCTGATTAGGAAAAAAAAAAAAATGTTCTAAAATTGTCATTTGTTTTCACTGTGATATTTATTTGTAATATCACATCGCATAAAAACTTCACATAAAATGGGTGTCTTTAGCAGAAGAATTTTGGATCAAAAATGACTGAGAAACTTCACAGCCTGGGATGATGCTACACTTTGGTTCTGCAAAATTGATCTTATCAGTTTTACCAGAGTGCCACCTTTCTGAAACTAAGTCCTTTAGTGTTTAAGCTCTAGACAAATGCAGACTCTGGTATCATGAGGTCCCCTTGGAGGGACATGGGGGTCCCTCCATTAATTAAGGAGAGCACACAGAACCTTAGATTCCCCAATGCTGCCAACCAGAGAAGGAGGTCTCTTTTTCCTTCACACCCTCCCCAAAACCTGGGGAGCCAGGGTGTACATTTCCCAGGGAATGATAGAAAAACATGTATATCACAGAGAGACCAGCTCAAGAAGCAATTGTTTCTCTTACCTCCAGCAAATAAACCAAAACAAAACAAAACAAAACAACAACAAAAAAACCTAAACATCAAAACACATAAAGCTGAGAGCCAACATCAGGCATACAACTAAACAGATTTCTTTTCTAGCCCCCAGCCCTCTTCTTTTAAAAACCTTGGGAGACCTAGAGTAAATAATTTGGGCAGCAAATGGGAAGATCTGGTCTCAGCTTTCCAACCCCTCTGAATCAGTCTTCTCATCTCTAAAGGGGAATGATTGATCCCACCCACTTCACAGAGAGGGTTCGGAAGGTCATCAGAAGCATTCACAAGGTCATGGCAAGGGCCAGAGCAAGGGGTAGGAAGCAGCAGTGCTTCAGAATAGAAGTTTATCTCCCCACCTCTGATGGCTTCCTTTCTCAAAGATGCTGGGTTCAGGTAGAGCTGTTTGCAGCTTTTCTTCCCCCAGAGCCCTGAGCGATCTCGTGCACCCAGATTATCAATAACAGTCGGTACAGCTCAAATCTCTCTCCCTAGTCTAGCTTTTTGGTTTTTAGGATTGGATTTGTGGATGCAGCTTCCTACCTTCTCTCTCAGAAAAGATAGCACAGGTCCAATCTTTTGAGTGTCAGATGCAAAAGTTTTGGGGTTCCAGGCAGGGGTGCCTTCCCAGTTGAGCTCCTGGCCCAGGGCCATCCCTGTTGAGTCCACACTGTGTGACACACTATGTGTTTCAGAGTTCCTGATCCTACCCACTGGCTGGTCTCTACCAGCTCCATTCTGTGCATGATACTGCAACCAGCTCTGCCTCTGGCTAACCAGAAACACCTCTTTCTGCCACATGTGGGACACAGTGGGAGGAAGGTCTGTCAGCAGGTCGATTTCCAAGAGACTTCATCTCTGGGCCTCCAAATGTGACCTCGTTTGGACCCACAGCTTTTTCTGCTCCATGTTGAGATTCTGCTTACATCACCCCAACCTGCCCATCTCTAGATCCCAAATGGCTTGTGGGTCCTGAGACATTCCCTTTGACCTCAACACAAATTGTCAGCTCTGTGGAATTCTCACCGCAAGCAGAAGACAAGCCTTATTCTTTCATTTGACTTTTCTTCTTCCACAATGACTTCTAATCTCTTTTTTAAAAATTTGACGAATATTTGTAGAATAGCCTCTGTGCTCGGGACTGGTGATTATTTCTTCACTACAACACATGTTTTGCACATCTGGCATTGAGTGCAGTCATTCAGGAAAACATACTGAGAACTTACCATGCATTGAGCACTCAGTGTATAATGATGGGCAAGATGGACACAGCTCCTCAGCTACCTTCTACCCAGGGAAGGTGACAGCAAAAAGAGAAGCAGGATGAATACACAAAATGATTATAAGTTTTAAACATTTCCAAAGGTTTACTTATTTATTTTAGAGGAAGAGATTTCAGAAAACGAGCATGGGGGCAAGGGAGGGGCAGAGGAAGAGGAAGAGAGAGAATCTCAAGCAGACTCTCTGCTGAGCATGGAGCCCCTGCAGGGCTTGATCCCATGACTCTGAGATCATGACCTGACCTGAAACCAAGAGTCAGACATTCACCCAACAGAGCCATCCAGGTACCCCATAAAATAATTGCAAGTTTTAGAAGGGCTGTGCAAGAAAACGAAGAGCTGAGGTAGGGTTATCAGGAAGGGGGGCCACCTACTCTGATATGGTACCCAAGGAAGACCTCTTTGAAAAGGTGACATGAAAGCTGAAACCCAATGACTAAAAGGATCCAGCCAGATAGAATGGGGTAAATGCATCCCAGGCAGAGGAAATAGCACATGCCAAGGACCTGGGACAGAAAAGACCTTGAGCTGTTTAGGAAACTGAGCAAAAACCAACCTTGTTGGATTTCAAGGAGAAGTGGGTGAGTGGACTGGTGAAATATTTTGGAAGATGGTGATAAACATTCCATGTGGAAATATACTGTGCAGGCCACCATAGAGAGTTCGAGATTGTTCCACTAGTGAAATTTATAGTTAATCCCAGGGGTTCTGGGAGCCTTCTTGAAAATAGACCTTTGGCAGTTTTTTCTGGCATACGCACGTTCCTAATGTGAGGTCGCATTCCTGCACCCACTACACATTTTTGAGAGCTACTCTGTGCCAAACACCCAGTAATCATATTAAATTAGAGCCCTCCCCCACACAGCAATATACACACACATCTCCTGGCCCATGTACATGCATTTTATTTCTCTGTTGCTCTAAAATAGAATTGTACTACACACACACTTTACAATTTAGTTTCTTTCATTAGCAATATACTGTGGGCATTTCTAGGGGCTTTCATTCAGCTTTGCCCAGCACATACGCGTCACCCATACATCGTCATGATCCTCAACACTTCCCTTCCCCAAATATACACCAGTGAGAGACATGGACAGGACATTTAAAAAAGTCAGAGTGTAGGGATGCCTGGGTGGCTCAGTGGGTTAAACCTCTGCCTTCGGCTCAGGTCATGATCTCAGGGTCCTGGAATCGAGTCCCACTTCGGGCTCTCTACTCAGTGGGAAGCCTGCTTCCTCTTTCTCTCTGCCTGCCTCTCTACCTACTTGTGGTCTCTCTCTGTCAAATAAATAAATAAAAATCTTTTAAAAAAATAAATAAAAAAGGCATAGAGTAGAACTGTTGACTAAACTTCTTTTTTTTTTTTTTTTCTTAATGGAACAAGCACCCATAGTAATAGATCAGAGCTCTCTGTGGGGTAACTCCTGGGTTTATTTCATATACTTTCTTCAGAGTAATTATCTTCATGCCATAAAATATGATGGAGTGGCAGGAAATAGGGGGAGATTCTAGGAGATGTGAAGGATTCCCAGTCACACACTGCATAAATCTTCTGAGGAGGCAGTTGAACATGGTAGAAAGAACACAGATTTTGGAGTCTGACTTCCAGGGTTCAAATTCTAGTTACTCTGCTGATTTTCCTCAGGGAACTATTTGAACTTCACTGACTATTTCCTCATCTACAAAAGGGACAATAATCCATCATGGAACATCATTCGGCCTTAAAAAAGAAGGAAATCCTTTTGCGTGCCACAACATGATAAACCTTGACAATGTTATGCTAAGGGAAATAAGCCAGTTGCAAGAAGATGTGTGATCCTGCTTGTAGGAGGTCCCTAGAGTCATCAACTTCACAGAGACAGAAAGTAAAAGGTGGTTTCCAGGGGCTGGAGGGAGAAGAGAGTGGGGAGTTGTTTAATGGGTGCAGAGAGTCACTTTTACAATATGGAAAGGGTTCTGGAGATGGATGGAGGTAAGGGTTGCATAGTGATGTAAACACAATTAACATTATTGAACTGTACACTTAAAACTGGTTAAGATGGTAAATTTTATGTTAGATGTTTTTATCACAATGCTTTAAATGAATGATAAAAAAGGGATAGTAATACCTCATGGGGTTGGAAGAGAAGAATAAAATCACATAAAATATTTAACACAGTGCAGTTCCTTCTTTCCCCACTACACACACACACACATGCATGTGCGTGCACGTGCACACACACACACTCCTCCTGCTCAGCTGTTTTCTCAGACTCCCCTGCCAAGTTCCCTTACAGCATAGGCACCAAGACTAAGAACAAGTCATGTTCAATGAATTCTGTCCTCAGGAGTCTCTTCGGGCTGTCTTCTAGAAGATTCTCCCATCTCCTGTCTTTCCTTACATGAATTCTCATTCCAAGGCATTTCAAGACATTCTGAGAATAATGGTTCTTAACTTGGAAACATCTGCTCTTCAGTTTCTGGAAACAATTTATTCCTCTAGTCAGACCCAGTGTTCTGAAAGACCAAACAGAAAAACATTCACGAATGCAACACATAGTTAGTGGGCCTCTATTATGCATGAGCCTCTCTGCAGCTGGAAACATAAGATCCCTTGCTTTTTCCTACACTGAACAAGCAGTGGGTTCCTGAATTGTTCAAGAAGTCTGAAAAAGTGCATTGCCTCACATCCCAATCAGTTGCAGAATGCCCTTTGGAACCACTCTGATTCCTTCCCAACCCCTTCCCTCTCTTCTCTTTCTGCGTGAATGTACGTTGGGGTCTGACAGGATGTGGCCTTTCATGTAATGATTTGATTGCATTTTATTCTGTTGCTTCATTTTCAAAACTTTTGCAGTCTAAGCCAATAATTAACACGCTTCTATAATGACAATGTGTTTTTAAATGACCGTGCTTGTGTATGTTCTTAAAAGAGTTCATAGACTTAGGAAGAAATCAATAGGTAAGTTTCTTGGTATATAAAAAGCAGACAAAGGTGAGTGGGGTTTTTTTGAAGGTGTGACTAGATCTATTACTTGCAGAATCCTAAAATTTAGACATGTTAGGGACTATTGACTCTGAGCTGTATATAATGACACATAATAATGTCTACTATTTCTATAACTACTTTAAACTTCATGAAGAGTTTTTTGGATACATTAACACATTTAATTCTTAAAACAAATTAGAGAAGTAAAACAGATTCAGAGTTTGAGATGTTTTCCAAGCCACCCACCTAGTACAGGTCAGAGGTCCGTCTCTGAAATACCCACCTTCAAGCCCTTCTACTGTTTTCATTTCATCACTGGGAGAGAATGGATCAGATGGCAGCTGAAGACTCAGGAAAATGTAGGGTGGGTTGCTTGGATGGGGCATAGAATTAGAGTTGAACTAGCAGAGAGAAACCAAGTTTCCCCAAGGCATGGAGAGAATTGCTGGGCCATGAACAGGAGAAATTCGGGAATAGAACATGCAAACCACTCAGAGCCTCACAATGGCAGCAAAGACTTGGTGGGACCAACAATCAGATAACGGGTAACCACTAAAAGCTTGTTCCTAACAGAAAGACTGTGTCCCTGGGTTTAGTGTCAGAGGAAACATCCCAAAGTCCTCAGGGAAAGCACTGTTTTGTTTCATTAAATTACAATTTTATCTTCCTGAGCACATTCTAAGATATCAAGTGAATTGGAGACCCTACACAGCAGTAGACAAAGATTACAGAAAGAAAGAGAAACCCCAAACTTGTTCTAACTCCAAAACATAAGATTTAATTATACTCCCTCAGCATCCACTGAAGTGTGCTGAGAAGGCTCCTGTTTTTCAGGGCATCTGTTGGAGCCACATGGGGTTACTCTTGTGAGGCAGAGTGTTTGTTCTCGTTGCACTATTCCCTCACTCCTAGGATCTGTGGTGCACTACCACATGAGTATATGCTGTCACTAAAACCCGCGCAGGCCCAGTCCCTGGCCACAAGAAAATACTGCCATCAGCGCTGCTTCCCAGTGTTGGGAGGACGAGAATAATCAAAGAGTGATGTGCAGAGAAAGGAATATCCATATTGGTTAGACTCACATTACTTTGCTTTATGAAGTTATACCTTATCCTACAAGTTGGCAAAAAAAGGATTGTAGTAAAACTACTACATTTAAACGCATGAGTTGTTTCTTTATGTGCTGAATGAAAAATTAATCCAGTAGGAATTCTATTTCTTTTACTGTTTTCCTTAGGGTCTTTGAGTTGATAAAGTTCTATCCTACCAGTTATTGTGAAATCAGAATGCTCACCTCCCCAAGCGGCACCCTTGTCATTCTCATTTTCACACTTAACAAACATTTGCTCCCCGACTCTAAGTAGAGCGATCAGTTCCAAGTATCATAAATGGCAGAATAAACTACAGATGTTTGGGGGGTTGAATTCTAAATTTGCTTGATTTAAACTTCTTTCTCTCAGCTTTGCTCTGTCACACTGACGAGCTCATCAGAGTACGGTTCTCGAGTCACATGCTGCTTTGAGGACACAGTAACACAAACGCACACACTTTCCCCAAGACCCACTCACCCATCCCCCAACCTCCGTGTCCCCAGGTACTCAGGAGCTGAGTATTTCTCCTAATACTTAGTGCTAATCGCTTCTTGCCTCAGGATAAGTATTCCTCTTTGAGAAAACCTTATACTATAATGGGCTGCATCGTGCTTTCAGTGGTAGATGGACCTTTTACATCAGAGAGAACCATCCCAACTACAAAGATGGAGTGTGGTTTGAGGACAGACTATTAAGAATGAGTTGAGTGGATTAAAGAAAAAGGATTCCCTGAGCATAAGAAAGAGCTGACTTGTCTTCCCAGAACAATTCATGAGAACCACAAGGTACATGACTATTCCCTGGAATGGAGTGGAAAGTTAACCAAAACCCCCAGGTATCTATCTCCAATAAGGTGCACACTACAGAAAAGGCATCTAAAGATGTGGTTTAGTTTTCTTCCTTTTTTTTCTTTTTTAAGTTACAAGACTCACAGCTTCTGCAAGTAAGTTTGAACATATGTACATGCATCTCCCTTTCATGATCTAAGAGAAATCGGTCCTGTGGAACTACAGGAGAGAGGGAGTAAGCACCTGAGTTTGGGCTCCCCAGAAACATCCTGAGATAAGGATTTGTGAGCAAACAACTTTCTGAGGAAAGGCTCCCAGGGGAAGCCGGGAGTGGAGTGGGAGGAACAGGACAGTAAAGGAAAGAGGCCAAGCCAGAAGGCAGATGGAGGCAGAGTCCTGCAGAAGAGCCCTTAGCCAGAGTCTCCAGGGAGCTTAGGTGTGCAAGGTGCATAAGGCGCGTTCTGCAAGACAAGGGGTTGGAGTTTCATACTTCTGTAGCCACCATCCAGTAGATAAGGGGCACCGATTCCCATGGCACCTCCTGTGCAGGCCGGGAGAGCTCCAATGCCTGAGGCTGTGGAAAAGGAAAGAATTCCAAAACCAATAGGCACACAACAATGGCATAAAGGAAAGACCAAGTGATCTGAGCAAAGCATTGACATTGTCAGCTGTAAGGAACTGGAACTGCAATTAGAGAGACTCAAATTCCTTGTATACAGAATGAGGTCATTTAACTACACTGCACCCCTGGTGCCTTATCTGTAAAGTGGAGGATGTAGTGACACCTGGCTCAATGGGTTGTTGTAAGGATTGGGCAATTCGGGAGGAATGCATATTAAACACAGAAATATCAGCTGTTACAATTATTTATAAGCAAATACAACAGCAATTTCACCTGGGTCTGTGGCTCTGGTTATTTTGCCAAAAGAAATGTGGTGACCACCCATGTACCTAAATATCTCAGAGATCTCTTGTCTCTCAGTAATTTGGAGAATGCATTTGGGTTACCTAGAAATGATAGGTCCCTGCAAGGCAAGAAGAACTTGGGTAACATCTGTGATGAATTTTAAAAGCACCTTCAAAAGCATGAACTCACATGTTTGAAATGACACAAAAAACTTTTTTTTTAGATAAAATTCAAATTTGTGTTTGTACAGTGCTTTCTGCCTTCCTCGTTTCTTTTTTTAATAAAAATTATAGCGTTAATTTAATTTTTTAAATTTAATTTTAATTTATTTTTTCAGCATTCCAAGATTCATTGTTTATGCACCACACCCAGCGCTCCATGCAATATGTGCCCTCCATAATACACCACCAGGCTCACCCAATCCCCCACACCCTCCCCTTCAAAACCTTCAGTTTGTTTCTCAGAGTCTACTGTCTTTCATGTTCATCTCCCCCTCTGATTTACCCCAATTCACTTTATTTTTTCCTTCTCCTAATGTCCTCCGTGCTATTCCTTATGCTCCACTGTTACTGGGAATGCAAATTGGTGCAGCCACTTTGGAAAACAATGTGGAGATTCCTCAAAAAATTAAAAATAGAGCTGTCCTATAACCTTGGAATTGCACTACTGGGTATTTACCCCAAAGATACAGATGTAGTGCAAAGAAGAGCCATATGTGCCCAATGTTCATAGCAGCAATGGCCACAGTCATCAAACTGTGGAAAGAACCAAGATGCCCTTCAATGGACGAATGGATAAGGAAGATGTGGTCCATATACACTATGGAGTATTATGCCTCCATCAGAAAGGA
The DNA here is from genome assembly GCF_022355385.1 of Mustela nigripes. Lineage (NCBI taxonomy): Eukaryota > Metazoa > Chordata > Mammalia > Carnivora > Mustelidae > Mustela > Mustela nigripes. Next base: position 6,742,952 of record NC_081561.1, read on the forward strand.
TGAATACCCAACCTTTGTATCAACATGGACGGGACTGGAGGAGATTATGCTGAGTGAAATAAGTCAAGCAAAGAGAGTCAATTATCATAGGGTTTCACTTACTTGCCCTATTCATTTCACTTACTTGCCCTATAATTTCAGAATTTATGAGAGCTTTTAATGTAATTGGTTATCAACATCAACTTACTATTAGGTTAGCCCCCGATGAACTAAGTTAAGAGCCATGAGGGAGCTCTTTTTACAATATCCAAATAGCACAAAATGTGATTTTTCTCTGGAGAAGACTTTTGAGAATTAGAAGGAATTAGTCATATTTTCCAATGTGGAGATTTTAACAGTTGTGAAATTATGACGGAGCCCTGACTCAACAATTCCGATATTGCAATATGTCACCTAGCTGTCTTGTAACTGAAAATTACATGATTTAGAAGACAGTAACTTTAAAAAGAACCCAGCTGAGGTTGGAAAGAAAAGGGAGATATGCAGACAAAGCAAGGGAAAAGTAGAAAATTGCTGAACATTTATAGAGCTAAGTTTAACAATTCTGGGCTCATTTAATACATTTCTGTCTTAAATAGCACACTGAAAAGGCATGTTTATCCTCTCAGTGAGTTATATGTTAGAAATGCGCTCATTAAACAGTGGTTTTTTTTTTTTTTAAGTACAATACTGAATCTAAACTGTATTTAATATGTTGCTAAATATTCAAATGAGTCACCCCTTTAGACTCCCTTTTGGAGGGTTAAAAAGATGAATAGACTTTCCCTGGACAAAGAGGATTAAGCCAATTCAAAACAATCATTGTGCTATATTTTTCTAGCCTCTTCATTAGGTTACTCCTCATTAACTACACTAAATGAGCTACAAATAATGATCAGGTCTGTCCCTTCTATATGAAAATTAGGCTATTAGTAAGCTTGTGACTCTCAAGGTGTTTTCCAGGAGTGGTAAAGGGTTTGAACTTTCTCAAGCACACTCTCTAGGTTTCCCTTGTTTTCAATAGCATACATTTGAAAGATGGTTGGCCAGGGTTAGGAAGCTGAAAGACTCAGAAAGAGATGGTCCTAACGAGCTTGGTCTCATTAACATAGTGTGATAATTAGGTAATCTAGCTGAGCAAATGCAACATTGGGCAAGTTTGCAGAGATATAAATAGCTCCAGGAATCTTAAATATAAAGTTAGAAGTGGTAGTATCCCTTAAAGAACTAAGCTAATCACCGAAGAAGATAGCACTAGCATTTCTGGTCAGACACTATAAAGAAAAGAGAGTGTTATGCCTAAGAAGTGATTGTCACCTACAACTAACTGAATTCTAAAGCACACATATGTCCTCCTTGTGTTTTTGATCCTATTATGATAATACAAATTGAACACATTGAGAGACCTCAGGTTTATTCCAGAAAATTAGGAAGGATTATCTAATTTAACCCAAAGAAGTTTGCTGCAATATGTTGACTTCAGAAATGACTCACTCTTTATACACTTTCAACAAAGAGTTTTTTGTCTCTTTTCTCGAAGAGTTTGTTTTAACAGAACAATTCTCCCCAAATTGATCTATAAATCAAGTGCAATTCCAATCAAAATTCCAGTAGGATTTTGTATGACCTTGACAAATTTTATTCAAAAAGGTGTCAGGAAAAACAAAGCAAGGAAAATTGCCCAAACAGAAATTAAGATATCTCAAAGATGAAGCAATTAAAAAGAAATAAAGCTGGGGGGGGTGATATTGGCATCAGAAAAGACAAAGAGATCAATGGAATGAAATTGGAAGCCCAGAAAGAAATCCAAGTAAATGTGGGAATTTATTCTATGGTAGAGATATATAGGAAGCATTATAAATCTGTGGGAAAAGGATGGGATTTTTAAGTAGCTGATATTAGGAAAAATGGCCCACTATGAATAAACATGTGAACTTGATGACATATAAAAATATAAATCTAAATTGATTAAAAGCCTAGATGTAAAAATTAAAACTGTAAAGCAAATATAAAAAGTATTTGTTTAATATTGTGACATTAAGATGTGTGGAAGAAGTTTTTACACTCCAAAAACATAAGGTGAAAAAGATGTTGACTACAACAAAAATTATTATTTCCATTCAATAGAATACCACATAATTAATATATGGGAGAATGAAGAGATATATAACACCTAAAATGTAATGGGGTTAGTGTCAATAGGTTAGAAGGAACTCCTACAAATTAATAAGAACAATATAGGAAACTCTTTTAAAATGCACAATGGATATGAAAAGATAATTCACAGAAGGAAGAAACCCAACTGACTAATGAATATGTGAAGAAATATTCAACTTCATTCATGAGTAATCAGAGATCTATAGATTAAAATAACTTTATACTCATTATGTTGGCAAAATATGAATGTTGTAAACACCAAGTGTTAGTGACAATGTTAGTGTATGGGAAACATGTGAGAGAATGTTAGTTATGATTTACTAGGCTATTGTCTAAGTGCATTCACTATCTCTCCATCACTTCCATAGAAGGGATATATTTCTCCTCGTTGGACTTGGCCATGTGACTCAACATGGCTTTACAGCAGGCTTCCCCAAACCATTCTCTACTCCTGTTCTTTAAGCTTTGTCACATGATCTGTTTTGGCCAACAGTATGCTAACAAAAACGACTTGAGAATAAGATTGAAATATGGTTGGTTGTTGGGCTTGACCCCTTGTTCTTCTACCATTGCCATGAAAAGAACACACCATAGCTAAATCTACCAGTTCAGGGAGGATGAGAGACAGATGCAACAGGCCTGAACCCAACCTAAAGTCTGGATCCACTCTAGTTGAACTCCCACCTGACCCACAGACATATGAGTGAAAATAAATTATTGTTATTTTAGGCCATTTAATTTGGGGGGCAGTTTGTTTCACAGCATCATTTCGAAAACAGCTGACAGATACATTGATGCAGTATTTTGTCAGTGTTTAGTTAATATAAATACCATGTACACTATGTGGTAAAAACTGCCACACAACCTCCTCTACTCTTTGTTGTTATTATTGCTGGCAGAGAATACCTCTTGTATTCTTGAGAGAGAGAGAGAGAGAGAGATCTATTATAGGAAATTGACCCATGCCATTAAGGAACCTCAAAGATCTCAAGATCTCCTGTCTAAGAACTGGAGACACACGAGAGGCAGTGGTATAGCTCTGGTCTAAACCTAAAGGCCTGAGCCCCAGATACTGATTGTGTAAGTTCCAGCCTGAGTGCAAGAGATGACTGAGAGTTGAACTAAAGCACAGGTGGAGAGAGTAGATCTCCCTCACTCCACCTTCTGGTCCATGGAGCCCTCCAATGTGTTGGATTAGACCGGCCCACATGGGAGAATCACTCTACTAGTCTACTGATTCAATGTTAATCTTGCCCATAAACATCCTTACAGACACACTCAGAATCATCTTTTTTTAAATATCTGGGCACCCTCTGGTCCAGTCAAATTGACATCTAAAATTAATTCAGACTTTCCACTCTGGCAGCCAAAAATTCCAGACACTTGCTTTCCCAGTCTCCATTGCAATAACATAAGTGCTAATCAATGAGGCCCAAGGGAATATCTACTGAAGAACATGTAATGAAAGTTTTCCTCTATGGTAAAAGAGATATATGGGAAGCTGTAGCCCTCGTTGTCTCTATGGTTGTGATCATGTCTACATGAGATGCTGAGGGCCGCTACAAGCACCTGTGACCATTGGAGAAAATAACACTGACTTACAGAAGAATGGTAGAGAAGAAAGATAGAACACATCTGGATCCTGGAATAGGTCACCAAGCTGCTAATGTTTCCCTTGGTACTTTAGTTATCTCTTGTTACTTTTTTTTTTTTTTGGTACTTTTTTTTTATCCATTATTTAAGTAACATTAATGCTAAAGGCACACTTAATTATCCATGAATTAGCTCACTAACCTTAACTCTTAAACATGAACAGGCATGTGTAGAAGAAAGTAGGTATGATGATGCCCATTGCAATATCATTTTGTGGTAACAAGTACTTGGGGGCCTCCTAAGTGTCTATCTCTGGGAAATGGACCATCAAAATGTCCATAATAAAATATTATGTAATAATCCCCCTAGTGAACTATATTTACAGAAGAAATTGGAGTAGATCTCAAAGACATAAAATAATAAAAGTAAAAACTGGAATGAGATATTTATCACAATGCCATTTATGTAAGTAAGGAATGCAAACACATAAAACAGCATTGCAAGTTTGCCAATAATTCACATATATTCAAGGAAAAATGTTCAAAATGTTACAGTGCATGTTAGTGGGGAAGGATCTATACTCAAGCTCACTTGTGTGATTATTAACAGAATTTAGTTCTTTGTGGACTGCTGGACTGAAGGCCTTCGTTCCTCAGTGGTTGTTGGACAGAAGCCTCCTTCAACTTTTTTGCCATCTGGGTCTCTATATAAAGCGGCTCACAGCATGGCAGCTTGATTCCCTCAGAGTGAACAAGTGAATAGGAGAAATGGTGTCCAAGATAGAAGTCATGGTCTCACTTTTGCCGTTTTCGGGGAAAGGTACTGCACAAGTGAGTGAACAGCAGGAGGCAGGGATCACAGAACCATCTTAGAAGTTCCCTACCACAGCCCCCAATACCACAACCAGTGATGCTCATTTCTGAACTGATGAGTATGATTAATTGACTTTGTATAACTGAGGTCCAAAAAAAAAGAAAGAAAGTAAAATCAAGAGGCAAAAAATATCAAGATAGCTTTGACTTTTATATATTTATAGGTCAAGTGATAGCTAATTGACATTAAATAATGCCTAATGCCTGGCAGACTGAGTAGCTATTGGGGCCCAACTGCTGAATTTAGGTATATAAATATTAAGAAGCACAGGGGGAAAAAAAGAAACAACCCATGGCTTTATTACTTCAGATGAATAAAAAGAGACAGAAAGCATAAAAGGTGAATACTAGTATAGCTTCTATTAAACACAGCAGCTCAAATCCAGATATAAAGCAAAAAATATTCTATGTGCCATAATTTCTTGATGTAGATTTGGGTAATTTTATAATAAGAGAAATCTTAACATTCCCTCATTTAGCAGATGGAGAATCAGAGGTCCAGACAGCCAGTGATTTTACTCCCACCAAGGCAAGCTCCTACTTCTTTGGTCAAAGTAACTATTAGAGAGACTCTCTTGCCAGAGTAGAAATGTGATTGTTACCACTTCCAAGCACCTTCCAGTCTGACATTAACTAGGCTAGACCTGGCACATCCTTCCTCCCTTTTTCCCAGGAAATTTGCACCAAAGAGTTAATTGCATTAAAATGTTCCATTTTTAACTTCTGTCTTTGCTAATGAACAAACTTTCAAAAACAGCCTCCATGTTCTATCTCAAACCAGGGCAAGGCTTATTTTATTTTGTTTCAACACTAGGTTCCTAAACCTCTCTCTCCTTTTCATGCTCCTCATTGTAGTGTAAGTTCATGAAAAATTAACACTGCTGTTCAGCAGGGAAGCTAGCTCTTCCTGAGAGAATGTTCTGGCAAACCTCAACACCAGGACATGCATCTCCCAGAAGATTTGCCTTAGAAAGGTACAATGTGTTACAGAAGTTTCTCCCTATAGAGTGTGAATCTCAAGGGCTATGACAATTATACTGGATTCCCTTTATGTTCTCTTGACCATTCTTTATTTAGTTCTTGATAGCACACTTTGGGGCTATGAACTTGCAAAATTTAAAGTAAGTCACTGTAATGATGTAGGAGCCATTATGCTTTTTTGGATACCAAGGCCAGTGAAGGAAAGCTGATTTATCAAAGTCCAAATTCTACAATCAAAACGACATTTGCAATTGCTTAAAAAAAATGAGTTTTATGGGTAAGACATTTGTCCATACCAAAGAGTACAAAGCATCAATGTCAATTACAAAAATAGGCAGTGGAATAAGTGGATCTAAGAGTTTATCAGTGTCATGAAACTTCTAGTCAAAAACATGGCATTTAATGAAAATTAAAGTTGTTCTTTTTCTTAAAGCTAAACCTATAATCTCTTCTAGTTTAATGCAAGAAGTTATTTTTATTCACATTTAAAAATAACCATTTGGATCACAGTTTTTCAATTCATAAGCTTTCGATTCATAAAGTTATAACTATGTCACATTTTAAAAGAATTCCTCTGGGTATAATACATAAGAGTAATCCAACTAAAGGTCACTTGGTAAATTTGCTCTGATAGTTAAATAAGATCACAGGGCTGTGTTACAATGCCCACCCCTCTTTGTTCTCTCATCCTAGACTTTTTGACTTAGCTCACTTCAGGTACATACCTGTTAGATATCATCACTTAAAATCACAAAATCACCTTGTGGTTCTTCAGCTTTAAGATAGAAGAGGGTATGGTCATAGGAGATTGGCATTGGTTGACTATCAATTGAAAACCTCATCCAAGTGAATTTGCTTTTCAGTGTCTTCATATGCCTCTCTCTTCACTTTATACCAGAGCCCACTGGACTCAGCATGCTATCTGTCTCCTGCATGTGCTTCAACAATCTGGTCAATTCTTAAAATCTTAGTGCTCAGAATCAAGTTAGAGTCTCAGTTTGGTAAATGAATTTTTTTTTAAACTTAAGAAGTTATTTTTATTTTTATTTTTATTTATTTTTGGCATAACAGTATTCATTATTTTTTCACCACACTCAGTGCTCCATGCAATCCGTGCCCTCTATAATACCCACCACCTGGTACCCCAACCTCCCACACCCCCGCCACTTCAAACCCCTCAGATTGTTTTTTAGAGTCCATAGTCTCTCATGATTCACCTCCCCTTCCAACTTCCCCCAACTCTCTTCTCCTCTCTAACTCCCCATGTCTTTACCTCAACTCAGGATCCCTACCTTCCCACCACTGCCCTCTAGGTCTGTTATTTTGTATATCCCATCAATAACAGTAACAATAACACTCCAAATGTAACAGTTCCAAAAATTATATTAAAATATAACAGTCAGTTTTTTATTCTGTCTGACTAGTTTATTCCCTAAGCCTTTCTCAAAGGGCATAATAACACTCAGACTTTAAATGAATGGAGCTAAGTATATAGAATATATAAGTCAATTTCACACATTAACATGCAATCCTACCTTCTCTCAAAATATTTCACCCATCCACCACCTGCTTCCTTAAGGCTGGCGGGTAATAAAATGGGTGAGTATAGGACATTAAATTCCAAGGGGTGTATGCATTTTGAAACAACAGTGGTAGTAACCATGCCTTTTTGGTGAATCAGAAGAGTAATCAGAAAAACTCTAACAAGTCCTCTATCTTCCTTTTCAAGGTTGTCTACTGCTGAGCTAAATCTCTCAGAATCAGATCTAGCCATTTCCATTCTCTTATATGTGCCTCAAATCATTCTACATAGAAAGAATTCATTAACTATCAACTCTATAGGATGGAAAGTGTAAGATGTCTACTAAAATAGCTAACACCACCCAGAGCCACACTAATAGAGGTATAGAATGTAGAGTCCAAAAGATAATAGTTATGCCATGTGGTCTTAGAACATCATATAACAGGTAGGAGGGAAAAAAATCCATTTGAAACCCAATTTTTAAAAATAGTCCTTTAGTCAAAAAACTACTCTGCCCTAAATCCACTCTAAGTCACTGCAAGATTCAATAGAAACTCAAAAGGCACTAAATACTAATGGAGTCTCAAAAGAAAAACACATTATAATTGAACCATCCTATTCCTTGGCACACATAACAGCTGGTCTGACCTCACATGGAGTATTATGTTCGATTCTGGCACCATATTTTCAGAGGGACAGTGATAAACTGGAATACATTCAGAATAGTGCAGCCTATTCAGGAAGCTATATCATATGATAAATGGCTGAAAGAATTACTGGTCTATATCTGCCAGTGAGGGAAATAAGATAACTGTCTGGAATAATAGGAGTGGCTAACGAGTGGGATAGAATTATAGAGTGGCTTAGAGCATTAATCAAGGAAAGAATCCTAATCAAATAAATGCAAATTAAAACAATAGTGAAACACTATTTCCACATGCCTGCACCTCAGAAATTGAGATATACATATACATATATTTATTTTTCAGTGGAAATGTCTAGGGTTTCACTGGTAGGAAGAGTAGGAAAAGCTTTTCTGGTAGTCAATTTGGGAATAAGAATCAAAAGACTTAAAACCATATGTACTTTGTCACCAAGGGTTTTCATATCTAAGAACTTATCTTAAGGAAATAACTGGAAATGTTTTCAAAGATTTTTGTAAATGAATGTTCATCAGAACTTTAATCTTGCTTACAGAAAAACAGGAGCAATACCTAAATACTCAATGAAAACCTTTGGATTGTCTACACTAATAATTAATTTTATAGTGTTTATATTTACCAGTTATTGCTAAATATTTTCTTCATAACTCTGTAATCACCACAAAACTCCTCTGAAGAGGATATTATTATCCCCATTTTTTAGAGGAAGAAATTGCGGTGCAAACTATCACATTGCTCAAGGTCTCACAGACATATGTGATGGAGTCAAAATGCGAAAATGGGCATCCTGGCCCCACACTCTACACTCAACCAACACTACATTAGTTTGGTTAAAAAGTCATGGCATGTCAAAATATGGAATATCATCTTTAAAAGTGAAATTAAAAAATGGGCTCTCTCACCTGGCATTAGCCATCAGTATCTACCTTAATTCCCATCTTAGAAAACCAAAACCACATTTAGTCTTCTTCAGTCCTCTGGCCCCTGTCCTGCTCTCCAGTTTTTCAAAGACTTCACCCCAATACCATTCCAGTTCCTTGAGATGAAACTCCTCCAAGCGAGGGTCAGCCCATTAGAGTCAAAACTTGCTCACAATCTCTGGCTAACTTTCTCTTTCCTCTTTCAAGTGCTGTTTTTCCACAGGATCCATGGACACAAGTTACTGTTTGTTCAAAACAAAAATGTTTTCAGGCAAATTCAATAATAACAAGTTAATCATGGGTTATTTTTTTTTAATTTTTTATTTTTTATAAACATATATTTTTATCCCCAGGGGTACAGGTCTGTGAATCACCAGGTTTACACACTTCACAGCACTCACCAAAGCACACACCCTCCCCAATGTCCATAATCCCACCCCCTTCTCCCAACCCCCCTCCCCCCAGCAACCCTCAGTTTGTTTTGTGAGATTAAGAGTCACTTACCCGTTTGTCTCCCTCCCAATTCCATCTTGTTTCATTGATTCTTCTTCTACCCACTTAAGCCCCCATGTTGCATCACCACTTCCTCATATCAGGGAGATCATATGATAGTTGTCTTTCTCTGCTTGACTTATTTCGCTAAGCATGGTGGGAATGCAAGCTGGTGCAGCCACTCTGGAAAACAGCATGGAGGTTCCTCAAAAAGGGTTATTTTTTTTTAAAATTTTTCATTTTGGAGTAATTAGAAAAGAGAAATCGGATGGTAGATGTAATTATCAAGAAGAAATTTTAAAAACGACTTAGGCTAATCTCAAGCTCCTTTCAAGTAAGGTTATTGTGCATCTTTCCCTCTTCAAGTTAAATTGTTCCTTGTTATGCTGTAGAGATAAACAAGAAACACCTTGGATGATAAAACCCACAAATACAGTTGCTATTTCTTCTGTACTAGAAGATATCTAGTACAGTTTAATTTTTGTATATAGTTTAATTTTTGTCTCACTGGTAAATCCAAGCACATGTTTTAAACTCATATTATTTTTCTCCACCAATTCCCATTAAGGGCTAGATAAAAACATAAATGACTAGATGGAGGGTTTTAGAAATCTCTTTATTAATACCAATCAGAAGTAAAAACAAACAAACAAACAAACATAGGTGGAATTTCTTTGAATAAAATGCCAAGAAGTTTTTTTATAGCAAAGTAAGTATTATGTCAAGAACTGTTCTGCTTACTCAGTATTCCTCCAAAATCTACGAGTTTGATGAATAGTTTGTAAGAGCTGCTAAGAGCTCTCAGGGACTTACCCTGATCATTTAATTCCTTTAGCTTGAACAATATCAAGATTTGTGGACAGTCTGATGTCCTGCCAAAGATGTATGTGACTTCCCAGGAGAATCTTCCATTCTCATAGTTACTCCTGGCTGTAAGCCTCTTATTACTACAGAATTAGTTGTAAATGTGAATCATATCATAATTCCCTACATTCCCTTCTGTTCTGTACCAAATCAATCCAGATATGGAAATGGTGCTTTCTTTCTTTTTCATAAAGACAAACAAAACTCACCAAACAAGCAAGTAAGTAAAACCATGCTCACACCAATATTTGACATGACAGATTTTATTAGAAGTTTGGGACTATCAAAAAATTTATATCGCAGCAATGCAAACAGTAGAACCTGAGTAGAGCATAATCTTTTCTCCAAAGCACTTTTGGTTGCCTGGTCATGAATTGTTCATAGGTCACACCAACACAAATAAAGCTTCTGTCAACACCTTGCTAACTCTCTCTCCTTTTCCTCTTCTCCCAAACCCTCTCTCACAGCGACACCAGTGTTACACTAAGGATGGGTTCTTTCTAGCACAGAACATTTAGCTCTTTCATTTCCTTTTCTCTTGCTAGCCTCATGCAACTTGTTATTTTGTACTTTGGTTGTTTTTTTGTTGTTTGTTTTTTTCTAACAAAGGCAATTCTCTCTACAGGGATGATAATGTTGTTATCAATATATTTTTATTATGCCACCTCAGCTGTTATCATAGAATCTTAGAAGTCATATGGACCAAGATCCTTATCTCAACAGATGAGAAATTCCTAAACAAAAACCAGTAGACTTACTCCAAAGTCTCGTACCTCAGTAATGGCAGAGCTAGCAGAAAACAAACAACAACAGCAAAACCATGTTCTTCTGATTCTGCCTGTCCTCTTACTAAATACAAACACTAAAACATCTTAATATTTACTAATATGCACCAGTGAATAAAATGTTAAATTCTTTTGTCTATCTGTCTATCTACCTATGTAAGAAGGTGGGGCATTTATTTAATGTTCAACCAGTCCCAGGAACTTTTAATCATCAAATACATTTGAGAAAATAATTGTGCTAAATGTCAATGTAAATATGAAGGACTCAAAGTTGTGTAAAATGTCTGTGGCATATAGATCCTCTGTATTATGACCCTAAACTTTCTTTCCTAATATACAGTTCTAAATATCATCTATATGCTGATGACTATCCAATGTCAGGTATCTCCACCCCTGACCTCAGCAGAAAACTCCATACTTGCCCCCTAAATGCCTTCTTTAACAAACCAAGTGGATGACTGAAAGACAAAATGGAATTCTTAAATATTTTCTCAGCCTCTCTTTAAATACTTCCTTTGCTGACTTCTTCATTTCAGTAAGTAGTATACAAGTGCCCAGTTGCTCAGGGTAAAAATCCTCTGAATTATCCTTGATTTGGCCCATTCAATTGGAACCTATGCCTACTCTATCAGCTCCTCTTCCAAAATATATTCTGAATCCATCCCCTTCTCTCTCCATCATAACCTCTGCCCAAGCTCCATGACCTTGTGACTAGACTGCTATAATCTCCTTACTAGCTCTCTTCCTGAGTTCCTATCCCTTACCTGTTATCCAATAGGGCAAACAAAGGTTGTTTTTTTTTTTTTTTTAAGTATATAAATCAGGGTGCCTGGGTGGCTCAGTAGGTTAAGGCTCTGCCTTCAGCTCGGGTCGTGATCTCGGGGTCCTGGGATAGAGTCCCATATCGGGCTCTCTGCTCAGCAGGAATCCTGCCCCCCCCCCCCCGCCTGCCTCTCTACCTACTTATGATCTCTTTCTCTCTCTCTGTCAAATAAATAAATTAATTAAAAATAAACAAATAAAAACATATAAATTATATTAGGGGTATCTGGGTGGCCAGTTGGTTAAGCATCAGACTCTGGTTTCAGCTCATGTCATGGTCTCAGGGTCATGAGATCCAGCCAGCATTGTGCTCCAGGGTCAGAGCACAGGTCTGTTTGAAATTCTTTCCCCCTGCCCCTCTTCCTGCTTGCTCTCTCTCTCTCTAAAATAAATTTTTAAAAAATCATACATATATCAGATTTTATATATGTATTTCTATATATATAAATATATGTAGACTATATAATATGATATAATCAATGTCTTTCCATGATAGTATAATAATCAAGTTCTTTTCTAGGGCCTATAATGTCCTTCTTGATCTGGCTCTGCCTCCCTCTTTGTGGTTAAATATATCAACCTCTTCCTATATGAGTTTTATTTTATGTCTTATTTAAGAAATCCTGCTGGAGGGAGGGGAAGGCTCCAAGATGCAGCATAGGAAGATCCTGAACTCACCTTCTCCCATAAATGCACCAAATCCGTAGCTACATATAGATCATTTCCCTCTGAAAAAAGATCCGAAAACTAAATGAACTTTTCTCCACAACAAAGGATAAAAGGTCACATTGAGATTACTAAGAGAACCAGAAAAATGGTCTCACAAAACAAACAGAAACAAAAACAAACAAACAAACAAACAAACAAAAACCCACTCCCGATGTGGCAACATACAATAGGGAGGGATCTCATTAGACAAGTGCTTCCCAAGAATAAAGTTTTCAGCATGCCAGTCCCTAGAATCTGCATCAGAGAGATGAGCCTCTAGAATGATTGGCCTGGAAAATCAACAATTTGGGGCTGATATTGGGTGTCTGGAAGTGCTATAGGCATTCCTCTTGAAAGGTTCACTTGCGGTCTTGCTCATTATGAGACTCAGTGGTTTGAAAAGCACCTAGTTTGAAACAGTACCTAGGGTAAACTTGAGGGAGATTTATTTACTGATTTGGAACAATGGCTGGAGGGGTGGGGACAGATGAAAGGTTCCTTGGAGATAAAGGCACTGGTGGACACCAATATTGTGCCCTACGTATATATAGCAGGCTAGCACAGGAGGGTGAGCTCAGACCCAGCACCCTTCCCAGGTAGGGGCCTAGCACTTGTCAGGTCAGAGAATACAAGCATTTGTATGTATGCCCCAGCTAACCCCAGGGGTTAGAGAGCACAATGTTCATGGCATTTTCCCACTCCCAGCCCAAAGCCAGCAGAGGCACACCGACATGGTACTTTCTCATGGTATTATGTAAGCCCCTGTGCACATGCAAATCAAGACATTTCCACACTGCCTTTCTGAAGCCACCTAGAATGCTCTGCCCTCTATATCCACCCCCTGCTTTGCTAAAGTTAACTGGTATGTGCAATCCACACAGGGCACCATGCTTGATCACCGACCCTGGTGGCCAAGAGGGCTGGCACTTCAAAGCTCCATAAGGGCTATCGTTATCAGAAAAACAGTTCTTAGTAGGCCACCACCTCAGGGCACTGCAGTGATAGGTCTTTGCACACCCTTGACAATCACAGCATACCAAGAATAAACCAAGCAGTTTAGACAGTCACAAAGATTAAGAGACGACCAAAAGCTAGGGCAAAGTTAAATGAGAAGAATCATCACCTATAAGTCCACTCCATCAAGACTGAGAGAGGTAGCTGTTCTTGCCTAATACATTTAAACACAGAGAATCAAACAGAATGAGAAAACAGAGAACTATGTTACAAATGAAAGAAGACAAAACTCAGAAAGTGATCTCAGTGATATGAAGATAAGTAATCTACCTGATATATTTATATATAACAGTTCTGAGGAATGGTTATAAAGATGCACCCCAAACTTGGGGGAAGAATGCATAAACACAGTGAGAAGTTCAACAATAAATAGAAAAATAGAAAATATAAGAGAGTACCAAACAGAAGACACGGAGCCAGGAGTGCAATAACTGAACTGAAAGACACACTAGAAGGATTCAGCAACAAACTGGGTGAAGTGGAAGAATGGGTCAGTGAGCTGGAAGACAGAGCAGTAGAACTCAACCAGACAGAACAGCAAAAAGAAAAAAAATAATTTTAAAAAATGGCAATAACTTAAAGGACCTCCGGGACCTCAACATCAAGTGGAATAACATTTGCCTTATAGGGATCCCAGAGGGAGAAGAGAGAGAGAGGGGGACAAAACTTTTTTGAAAAAAAGCAATGGCTGAAAACTTCTCTAACCTGGAGAAGAAAACAGATTACCTGGCCCAAGAAGCCCAGAGAATTCCAACAAGGAGAGCCACACCAAGATACATAATAATTAAAATGTCAAAAGTTAAAATAAAGAGAGAATCTTTAAAAGCACCCACAGAAAAACATATTATTAGATACAAGGGAAATTCTGTAAGATATCAGCAGATCTCTCAACAGAAAGTTTATAGGTCAGAAGGGAGGGCCATAATATATTCAGAGCACTAAAAGGAAAAAATTTCCAACCAAAAATACTCTGTTTAGCAGGATTATCATTCAGATTTGAGGGAGAGATTAAAGGTTCCGGACAAGCAAAAGCTAAAGGAATTTATCACCACTAAACCAGACATACAGGAAATATTAAAGGGACTTTAAGCTGAGAAGAAAAGGCACTAATTGAAAACATGAAAGTATATGAAGGTAAAAGTCTTTATTTTTAAAATATTTTATGTATGTATGTATGTATTTGACATAGAGAGAGCACAAGCAGGAGGAATAGAGAAAGGCAGAATCAGGCTCTCCACTGAGCAGAGAGCCCAATGCAGGACTCAATCTCAGGACCATGGGATCATGACCTGAACCAAGGGCAGACCCTTAACCAACTGAGCCACCCAGACAGCACATGAAGATAAAAATCTTACTAGAAAAGGTAAATATACAGTAAAGGTAATGATTAACCTCTTTATAAAGCTACTAAGAAGGTTAAAAGGGAAAAGTAGTAGAACTAACTATGACTTCAATAATTACTTAAGGGATACATAAAAATGATAAAAAAAAAAGCAACATAAAAAAATATAAAATGAGGCAAGTTGGTAAAAATGTAGTTTCAAAATGCATTCAAACAGAAGTTGCTATCAGCTTAAAATAGAATGTTATACCATAGAATGATACATTGTGAATGTTACAAGAACTGGAGGCAAAAAAAAATTTCAATAAATACACAAAAGAAAATGAGAAAGTAATCTAAATGTAAACTAATGAAAGTCATCAAACCACAAGGAAGGGACAAAGAGAAGAAGAAAGGACCTGAAGAAACTACAAAAATGGCAATAAGCAAATACTTATCAATAATTCTTGTATAATCAAACTGTCCTCAAAATACTTTTTAGCTTCATCTTCACATGTTGGTGTTTAATGTTTTTATTATAATTCTGTTTTATACCTCTCTGACTTCTCTGAAGTTTTTCTAGACTTGCTTTAAGGAATATTAAACATCATTTTTTTGTAAATGCTATATGTACTCTTGAGATGTGTTCTCAATACACATACAGGACTTAATTTATATCCATTAAGTCAAAATCTTAACTATGCTTTCTAATCTTCTCTACCTGTTTTTATGTATTCTTCAAATACTAGAGAGGTAATTTGAAATGTCTCACTACGACAGAAGATTTGTGCATTTCTCCTTGAACTTGTGTAGTTTTCGCTTTCTATATTTTATATCCACTTTATTACTGCATATAAATTTAGAATTGTTATGTACTACCTGTAAGTTGACACTTTTAACACATAGTTAGCCTCCATTGCCTTAGTAATTTGCATTTTGTTTTAATGTAAGTGTAAGTACCTTCGAGTGTTTTGTTTTATTTATGGGGTTTTGGACTTCCCTTTGTTTTGTTTTTTGACGTGGATTATTTTTCTTTTTAATCTATGTCCTTAATTTGTAGAATTATTGTTTCCAAAATTCAGATAAGTGGATTTTGTTTTTTACCCAATCTGATTAAGCTCTGCCTTTTAACTGATAAGTTTAGTCCCTTATATTCATAGTATTTATGGAAATATTTGGATTTATTCTAACCATTTGAAACATACTACTTTTTGTTTCCTAGTTATCTTGCATTTTTCATGCTTCTCTCCTTTTATGCTTTTAGATTGATTGGGCTTTGTTTTTTTCTTACTCAAACTGCCCCTCTGCTAATTTGAAAATTATAAATTTTGTCATTAATCATTCAGTGCTCACTCCTGAAATTTTTTCATGCAAACTTAATACCAGAAGTTAATCAAGTCTCTACCCTCCTACATGAACAGACATTTTTTCAAAAAAAAAGACGCACGAATGACCAACAGGTATGTGGAAAGGTGCTCAACACCACTAATCATAGAGGAACTACAAATTAAAACAACAATGTGATATCACTTCACAACTATTGAAATGGATCCCATCAAAAAGATAAGAGATAGCAAATATCTGGTGAAGATGTGGAGAGAAAGGAACCAATCCTTGCACAGTGTTCATAGGAATGTAAATTGGTACAGCCACTATGGAAAACATTACGGAGATTTCTTTAAAAATTAAAAATAGAACTGCATTTGGGTATATATTCAAAAAAATTAAAATTATTATCAAAAAGAAATACCCGACACCCTTATTCATTGAAATATTATTCACAATAGTCAAGACATGACAACAACTTAAGTGTCCATGGATGGATGAACAAAGAAAATGTGATACACACACACACGCACACACACACATGCACATACATATTCATTCATTAGAATATTTTTAGTCATTAAAAAAAGGAAATTCTGCTATTTGCAACAGAATGGATGGAACTTGAGGGCATTACTCTGAATGAAGTAAGTCAGACAGAGAGGGAAAAATATTCTATGATCTCACTTATATGTAGAATTTAAAAAGAGCCAAATTCATAGAAACAGAGAGTAGAATAATGGTTGCCAGGAGCTAGCAGAAAGCAGGAAATATTGGTCAAGAGTACAAACTTCCAGTTATAAGATGAATAAGTTCTGAGGATCTAATATACAGCATGGACTATAGGTAACAATACTGTATTATAAACTTGAAAGTTCCTCAGAGAATAAATTCTTAAATATTTATAGCACACACACAAACTATAATTATGTGAGATGGAATGTTCACTAACTTCAATGTGGTAATAATTTTGAAAAATATACATATATCAAATCATCACACCATACACTTTAAACTTACATGCTATATGTCCTTGTATCTCAGTAAAGTTGGAAAAAAATCTCTACAGAAACCTTCATTCTCCACCCTCACAAATCAGATGCTATTGTTTTCTATTATTTTAGTTTATCCAGTTTTTTAAAGACCCACAAATAAGACATTATCAACATCATTATTTTATTTTATTTTATTTTTAAAGATTTTATTTATTTATTTGACAGACAGATCACAAGTAGGCAGAGAGGCAGGCAGAGAGAGAGGAGGAAGCAGGTTCTCCGAGGAGCAGAGAGCCTGATGCAGGGCTCGATCCCAGGACCCTGGGATCATGACCTGAGCCGAAGGCAGAGGCTTTAACCCACTGAGCCACCCAGGCGCCCCAACATCATTATTTTAAACAGTTAATTACTGGTATTCCCCTGGTATCATTTTCTTTCTTTCTAAAGCATCCTTTGGTAATTCGTTTTAGTATAACTTTCTTAAAGCTGAACTCTCTCTATTCTTGTTTGTATAAAAAATGACATTATTTTATGCATTTTCAGAGGTGGTTTTATTTGAATTAGAATTTTAAGTAGTTATTTACTCATATCATTTTGGAGATTTTTATTTTAACCTTTCCCTGTCCTCTGGCTTCCATTGTTGCTGGTGAGAATTCTGATGTTAATAATTTTCTGTATTTTGTAGATGACTTATCTTTTCTTTCCAAGAACTCAATTAAATTCTATAATAAAATATGTTTTATTTACCCTATTTGTTTCTTCTGTATTTACAGAAAAAATAGCTTTTCCCATACCCCCATCATCTCTATTTTCTCATTTGGACTCTGATTAGACATACGTTAAACCTTTTCATTTTATCCTCCATGAGTACATACCTCTCTTCTATGTTTTTTCCTTTCTTTGCTCTATGTAGGTAATATATCAGAAACATTCCTCTAGTTAATGAAGTCCTTTAGTTTGTATATAATGTATTAGAAATACACATTGAGCTCTAATTTCGGTTACTATCTTTTTTATTTCTAGGTTCTGTTTACTAATGTTCAAATCTTTCTAGTCATTATTGATAGCCTCCTGTTCTTAACTCATTTTGGTTATTCCATTTTTTTTATTTCTTCAAAAATTTCACATTTTTTTTTCTATATTTGAGCAGTCTGATAGCTAAAGTGATTGGCAATCTAAACCTATGGTTTACTACTGCTAATTCTTATTAGTTATGGCTTGCTGTCTTGAGTGCTTGTCATTTTAATTTTGAGCTTATATTTAAACCACGGGAATTGAGAGGGGTTCTTCCGACGAACTCGTGTCGTGGTCCATGACATCTCCTTCCACTCATTTAGATCCCGTCACTTTGAGTTCCAAACACAGTTGCTATTCCGAAATGAAAATATTCAGTCCCCAACTATTATCAAAGACCTTTCATTTAATGTCAGATCTGGTGTCCTCTATTACCTCAGAGCTGAGCATTTTCCCTCTTCTCCTCCCCCGCACCCCCCAACTGCCACCGTTTGCCAGCATTAGTCTTTGATCCTCCCTGGATTAGGACCAAAGGAGAGAAGGGATTAGGAAGAAGGAATCGGTCAGGAGCAGAGCCACTTTTTTGTGTGCTGGATGTGTGGCTGGCTGCTTTTTTTCCCCCTCATGGACATTTTCGTAGGCACTTGAAAGATTCCCCCATTGGATTTTTCCAACAGCAACTCCTGACCCAGGGATCTTTCTTCCCTACTCAACTGGCTGCTTCCCCTCAGCCCTGGTTCCTCTGGCAGTTTGCCTTGGACAGACTCTCACAGTTGGAGTCCATTATTTCCTCCAGCCAGACCTCTGGAGCAGACCTTGAAATGGCGGCCGGCCAGCTCTCCCTCCCACACAGACCACATCTGGCCCATGAAGGAGCATTCTGGGACCCTCCAGGGAAGCATAGTCACTTCTCCCAGGCAGCAACAACGCCTCTTCGCTCCATCTTGCCAGCCAGTGTCTCTTTCCCTCCTGAATTTTTCCTTGGCAAACATGGGCTGAAGACAAAACGTGTTGCACTGCAGTAGGCTATCTTTCTGCAGAGAGACTTCGCTTGGCTGGTGGCAAAAGATAAAGCACATGAAAGCAGTCTGCATCCTGGTAAGAACTGAGGCCTTTGAACCCATGCTGGATGTTCTGTGAAGGCTGCCCTCTGGCTGTTTGCCCTTTTCCCCATGGCTTAATCTTTGGGGTCTCAACGGATAGCCCAAAGTGTTTATAGGACTCCTCCTCTTCCGTGGTCTGAACTGAAAGTCAGGTCTGCCCAACCCAGCTTTTAAGCCTCTCAGCAGCTGCGGTTTCATTTGGTTGCACGGCCTTTCACTTTTCACATGCACAGCTTAGAAATCCAGAAATGTCTTAAAGAGAAATTACCCACAGACTCAATTCTCTTTGGTTTTCCTTTACTCCGTGTCCATGGCCCATCAAGTCCTGGCAACCTTCTACTCTATAAACTTTTTTGTCTGTGGCAAGTATGAGCTGCCACTTTCTGCCTGGATTCTGCACCCGTGACAGGACCTGAATCAGCAAAAGCTCCAGGGGAGCAAAACAGCTGTAAAGAAAGGACTCATTTCAGTGCATTTCTCTCCTATCTGGCATCTTGATCCTTTGAATCCTGGCAACCTTGATGGCTCTTTGATGCTTTCAGACCATTTTACATTTTATTTTATTCAGCTTCCACAGTTCTTCAGCATGAGGGGTATTCTGATACAAATTCCTCCTTCACAAACAGAAATGGAAATCCCCTACAAGTACCCCCCCCCCCCCGCCCCGAAATGTACCAGGTGGTATATTTTCTTATTTGATAAAAATGTCTTTCTGTTAGCTTTCAATTTGGAAGATAATTTGATGCAGAACAAAATTCTTGGTTCACAAACACCGTTTTCTCAAAATTCTGTAGGTGTTGGTCCATACTCCTTTTGTATGTAACATTTCAGAGGAAAAACTCCCTACAGGAGTTGGATTTTTGTTAATCTGTAACAGGTGTTAAAAATAATTAAGTTACTATTTTGGACAAGACATCAGAAAGAATGATAGCTACAAAGAAATGATTTTCTGAGTAGGTGCTTGAGAAGGGATTTCTCCATTTGAACCCTCTCCACAACCAGAGGGCAGGGAAATTGGAAGTTAGGATGATTTGTGAGGAAGACCTTCAGGGGTGCCTTTGGATTATTTAAGTCCCAAACCCTTACTGTTTCTCTTACTTCAAGTATGGTGAGGGGCTGTGGTTGGCCCAGTTAGAAACCTTGAGATGTTTCCCATTTCAAGATTAGGAGACCCTTTCCACATAGCTTTCTAGTAAAGTTTCTATATTTGCCATGGCTAAAAATTAATAAGTATCATATGGTCTCAATGTAATCAAACGTGCCCAGAAAAAAATGTTTTAAGGAAACACACCAAAAGAATTATAATATCCTTGGAATCTGGCTGATTTTTATTTTTGTCTTCATCTTGTCCCTTATTTTCCAAAAACTTGCCAAGATAGCTACTACTTTATATAACCAGAAGTTGTTTTTTAAGTACATAAATGTAAAAAATTAACATACACTATTTATGTCACATATGTATGTATTTTGAACATACAATTAGGCAAAAATCTGGAGTAGAATCCACCCCCACCACCAAACAAAACAAAACAAGACCAAAAAACAAAAACCAGTTCTTTTCTCTGGGTAATGATTTTCCTTTATTTATCTATATTTTTAAATTTTTTTTTCTTAAATCATCCCTACCCCCAAAGTGGGTCTCCAACTCACTACCCTGAGCTCTAGTCACATGCTCCACTCTCTGAGCCAGCGAGGCACCCCTATTTATCTGTATTTTCAAACTGTCCTATAATGAGGAGAGACGGGGCTTTTAGAAAATACCAGTTCTAGACACACAGTAGGCCTACGGTCTAATAGAACACAGTCATGTCTCCCACTGCACACCCAAAGTTAGACCCAGTGCTTGGCCTGCCTCCTCTTGGCCCTGTGTTTGGCGCTTTTCCTTTCCCCTCACCACCTTCTCTACGGGCTCCCCCTTCCCTTCTCTGGACCCTCCCCCCCACAATCAGTCCCATTTTAAGGGGTCTTGGTACATATCTCAAACATTTCATTCAACTGTTTTCCTCTTCCTTTCTTGGAATTTTTGGGAATTTTGAGTCCCATTTTGCCCGAGCTAGGAATCTCTTCCTCCTGGAGGGCTGGGATGTGACAATGCTGGAGGCTGAGCTCAGGCGGGGCGTCTCCACTAAAGCGTTGAAACTGAACAGGTGTCTCTACTCCTTTTCACCGCTGGCACCACCCCTGGCCCCTTCCATGGAATTCCCAGCTTTCGTTGGAGAATCCAACAAGGTCAAAAGGGACAGAGAAGAGCACTGGAATGACCAACGCAGTCCTTCTCCCAGGTCAGTAATTAGCGCTGCTAGGGGAGCGGCTGCCCCTGCACAATCGAGCCCTTAATGGCTCCTGTCCCAGAGGCTGCTTTGCCTTCAGATCGACAGCCGAGTGAATCGCTATGAAAAATTCATCAGCCTTTGCATGTCCACGGCCCAGATCCGCGCGGAGCACCTGACCCCAGCAGGAACGAGGGGCCATTAAAGCTGCCGCCGCCGCAGAGGGAAAACCCAGCACAGTGCTGGCGGGGAGTGCGGGGCGCACGCGGGGAGGGAGCCCCGAGCGCGCGGACGGCCGGGCAAGGCCACGAGAGCCGGCTCAGGCTTCCTGCGAGCCAGCGGGCCCAGCTCAGGCCGCTGCCTCCAGTGTCGCCGGGCCCACCTGCTAAGGAACGCACACACCACCCGGGAGGCTCGGGGACTTGGCCCGCCGGGCGGAGAGCCAGCGTAATTCCCCAAAATACCAATGGGAAGCACGCGCTGGGCTCCCAGGACCCCTGGAGTGTGTGATTAGGGTCGCCCGGGTGACTGTGCCTCCCAAGGAGGACCTCTTCCCTTGCCACCAGCTCCCGCGGTCACTGCACCCCGCCCCCGGGGGTGCAGGGTGGTCAGAGCCCAGAGGTTGCAGCAGCCCAGGAGCTGGGGTGGTGAGGGAGGGTGGTGGGCCAGACTTGGAGAAATGCAACAGAGCCGCCGCTTTCTGGGGGCCTCTGCAGCCTCTGCCATCTGGGCACTGCGCAGACAGACGCTGCGTGGGTCCCGGGAGCTCGCCACCTCCGCGTAGCGCCGCCAGCCACGCCGCTGCAGCTCCAGGAAAGCTCCACGTCGGGGACTGAGGGGAGGAAAGCCGGCCCAGGCTCGTCTGCTCCCCAAAGCCTCTGCATTTTGAAGTCATTTTCCTAAAATCGAACTTTAAATAACCACCGATGACTTGCCTATGGGCCACGCAGTACCGTGAGGGGCCATACTCCGACCTCGCTGTGATGCGCAGTATTTTTCTGCTGTTTTGCTTTTGAATCAAACGCGGTGATGAGGGAAGTTTTAGATTCAGGTCAGGTTTTCCCAAGACCTCCAGGCCAGGGAATGTACTAGATTTTAGAGCAACAGCGCCATCTGGTGGTTATGGTCAACCGGTGCTGGTCTGTGCGGGGAGACCGGGCGAGTGATGTAATGGTCCACGTTTGTCCCTTGGAGAGGGCTCTGCAGCAGGCCCTGCACGGCCAGGCGGTTTACACTTGTTTTTCTTGTAAATGAGCCAAGGGGTTTCTCCATAGGGCCAGTGTTATATGTCGTAACCGAAATCTCCCTGTTGACTGTAATCTCTTCTAGAACTACCAGAGTGGACCTTGTAGGGGTCATGGAGATCAAAATCCAACTTCCTCCGTTCACAGCCATGAAGCAGGATGCCTGTGGCCTTCCCCATGTCCAGCCAAGCCAGGATGTAAAGCCAGCCTTCTGATCCCATACTGAGGGATGGTTGCACTTTCCTGTGCTCTCTTGACCACAGCCAGGTCTTCTATTCCCTCAGGCCTGAAGAAAAGGCTCCTCACTTCTTGAAAAACGTGTGGGGTGGGGGGGCATGATTCCAGTTAGGCTCTCCCTCCGTGCCTCATACTGGGCCTGGCTCCCCGTCTCAGACTCTGACCCCTCCGCCATTCCTCTCCTCTCTACCGCCCACCCCCTCGCCTTGGCTGACCTCCGGAGCTGCGTTTCTGGTTCGGAACCTCATCTGGCCAAGACTGACGGGAAGGCACCACACTAGGGACTGAGCCAGCAGCAGATTTAGGCTACTGGACTCTAGATGAGCCCTCACTGCACCTCAGCACTTTCAACATCTGTTCATTCCTGTATTGCAGATATTCCAGATGTTTCCTTCTGATCTTCAGCTCTTGCCCTCACAGTACCACAGGGTCTGAGAGACAAATTCTCCTGCTTTCCAGAGAGGAAGTTTAGCTCACCGTGAGCTCCCCCATGTTGCCGCTTTTGCACTTAGTATGTTTGTATCATCTCCTACCTTGTTCTTTCTTGCCTCAGGAGATAAAAGTCCTTAGTCTTTTCCAAACCAAATGCATCTGCTTTTACTTCTAATATAAATTACTGAGCCCAAACAAAATAGAAAAAAGGAAGCACTTAGAGAAAATATAAGAAGCTAAAGGAAACTTCAAGAAATCACCAATAATATTTCAGGATAAAGAAAAAGAAAAGATATTGCTACCTGAAAAAAAGGTGCCATGAACAAAGGAGTATTCAGAGGCTAGAAAG